>NC_091296.1:5200324-5297824 GCF_038502225.1 Cherax quadricarinatus | reverse complement strand
ACGCCCACCAAACTGACTCCACCAGCAGGGCTGGGAATGACACCAGGGTTGGAAGGAGGGAAGACAAGGGAGGAGGATGTTGGAAGAGGGGGAGGGAGAGGAGGGACTGACTCACAGGAAGAATACTTTCTGCTAGGCTGCCTCGTCGAACACTTCCTGGAGGTGAGGCACACACACACACACGTCCGCCTTTTTCCCAAACACCTCCCACAAGGGACAGAATGTATCAACGCCTCGCGTTCACCGGACACTTAAATGATACACACACTGGGAAGCTGCCTATTTCTTCTTCACAACGATAGCATAATTTTCACATGTTGAGTTATAATAACAATAATCTTTATTTCTACAAGTACATGTACAAAGTATACAGACCAGAGCTGACATCAATGACATACTACTATATAGAAAGCCCCTTGTTATGCAAATTATTATTATAATCAAGGGGAAGCGCTAAACCCGGAGGATTATACAGCGTCTGGGGGGGATGTGGAAGGCATTCAGGCTTAATTTGGGGAACTGGAGCACAGATCCAATTCCCTAAATCAAGAGCCCCTCACCAACATTTCTTATGCAAAGCATTTCGGGCAAATCAGGTCAATTTTGTCCCAGGATGTCACCCACACCAGTCGACTAACACCCAGGTGCCTATTTTACTGACAGGTGAACACGGACAGTAAATGCCTTAAGGAAACACCTCCTTATGTTTCCACCCTTACTGGGGATCGACCCCTGGACCTCAGTAAGTGAGCTGAGTGCGTTACCAGTCGAGCTACAAGACACCTTTTGGTCATTCTGACACTGTTTTGCAATGTACTTTCGTTCTTTACCAAAATTTCATAAATGAAAATGACAAAATGGTACCTACAGACTCCAGTAACAATCCGAACTATTTATGCAAGATACTTCAGCGTTGAAGTTTGAAGCCAAGCAACAAGTCATGCTTACTTTATCGCACGGAAACCGCAATGTTATTACCTTTATGAAACTGGCCAAACGGCATCTACATATATCAACAATAATCTAAATCTTCGTCTAAATGAGATACATCGATGCCGAGTCTGTAGCCGACCAGAAGAGACATTTTTAAGATATCGTACCGGAACCTTGGAGAAGCAAGAATATTAAATCCATTATAGGTTACCATTGTCAGGGGATACCTAATTAAGCTGAGTCTAGATAAGATTTTGTTGGGATTTTTAACCCACGAGGGTTAGTCACCCAGGATAACCCAAGAAAGGCAGTGCGTCATCGAGGGACTGTTTTATTTCCATTGGTCCTCAAGCTTGTCCCCCAGGATGTGACCCACACCAATCGACTAACACCCAAGTACCTACTTGCTTATTAGGTGAACTGAACAACAGTTGTAAGGAAACACGTCCAATGTTCCCACCCTTGCCGGGTATGGAAACACGGACACTCAGCGTGTGAAGCCAGAGCGTTGCCTACCAGGCCACGGGTCACAGACGAACTCCCTCAGTGGCGCAATTTTACAATGCGATTTGACATGTTAGGACAGACCAAATGAGATCCGAAGACGAGATATTAAACACTAATCCCATATCTGTGAGATTATGATCAAAATCAAAATTACTATATAATTATATTATTTTTAAAGGGGTGGACCGGTAAGCCAGCGAAAGGTCTCGGTAAGATGACCAAAGCTCCAAAGGTGGGTCATCATCTGACTAAGACCCCCGTCAGGAAACACTTGTTCTGTGTCCTGACGAACCTTACCTAACCTAACCATCAAAATTACTTGAAGTTGCTATAAGATAAATCATCTAGATTTTTAACATAGTAGGGAGTGTGAAGGTCTGACTCTCATGGAGGAGGCAGTGATGGGTGAAGCTCTTAACACTGACGCAACGAAGAGGTCAGGTAAGGTGACCTGACCTCAATTTCATATAAATTCTCCTCCACATACTTCCATTTATTTTATTGTGCTAAGGAGAATCCAGGATTAAATACTGAAAGATTCAGTATTCTCTCTTGGAGATTTCTCTCTATTGTGTGTATAATACTCTGGGATCTGGCTGAGTGGCGAAAGTGTTGTGTACTCTGATACAGTGTGCAAGTTCGAATCCTGCTGTGGACTGAGAGATAATGTTTGTTAAAAATTTCGCCCGTTTGCGAAGTGTGTGTGTGTGTGTGTGTGTGTGTGTGTATATATATTATATATATATATATATATATATATATATATATATATATATATATATATATATATATATATATATATATATATATATATATGTCGTGCCGAATAGGCAGAACTTGCGATCTTGGCTTAAATAGCAACGTTCATTTTGCCATATAGGACAAGTGAAAATTTGTGTATGCAATAATTTCGTCAAATTTATTCTGAACCTAACGAAAAAAATATATTTCATTGTGTTTGTTTAGTATTAAATTACTGTAAACGAATCTAAAATATATTTAGTTGGGTTAGGCTAAAATAAATTGAGCTTGTTACAATAAGGTTAGGTAAGTTTTCTAAGATTCTTTTGGTGCAAAATTAAAAATTTTGACATTAACATCAATGAAAAAATATATCTTTAAACGTATAAGAGAAAATTTTAGAAAGGACTTAATTTTAAATGAGTTCTTGCTAATTGACCAGTTTTACATATACGGCACGACATATATATATATATATATATATATATATATATATATATATATATATATATATATATATATATATATATATATATATATATATATATATATATATTACCTGGAGTTTACCTGGAGAGAGTTCCGGGGGTCAACGCCCCCGCGGCCCGGTCTGTGACCAGGCCTCCTGGTGGATCAGAGCCTGATCAATATATATGGAGGCAAAAAAGGGAATGTATGAAAGTATAGTAGTACCAACACTCTTATATGGGTGTGAAGCTTGGGTGGTAAATGCAGCAGCGAGGAGACGGTTGGAGGCAGTGGAGATGTCCTGTCTAAGGGCAATGTGCGGTGTAAATATTATGCAGAAAATTCGGAGTGTGGAAATTAGGAGAAGGTGTGGAGTTAAAAGTATTAGTCAGAGGGCTGAAGAGGGGCTGTTGAGGTGGTTTGGTCATTTAGAGAGAATGGAGCAAAGTTGAATGACATGGAGAGCATTTAAATCTGTAGGGGAAGGAAGGCGGGGTAGGGGTCGTCCTCGAAAAGGGTGGAAGGAAGGGGTAAGGGAGGTTTTGTGGCCGAGGGGCTTGGACTTCCAGCAGGCGTGCATGAGCGTGTTCGATATTAGTGAATGGAGACGAATGGTATTTGGGACCTGACGAGCTGTTGGAGTGTGAGCAGGGTAATATTTAGTGAAGGGATTCAGGGAAACCGGTTATTTTATATAGCCGGACTTGAGTCCTGGAAATGGGAAGTACAATGCCTGCACTCTAAAGGAGAGAATTGGGATATTGTCAGTTTGGAGCGATATGCTGTGTATCTTTATACGTATATGCTTCTAAACTGTTGTATTCTGAGCACCTCTGCAAAAACAGTGATTATGTGTGAGTGAGGTGAAAGTGTTGAATGATGATGAAAGTCTTTTCTTTTTGGGGATTTTCTTTCTTTTTTGGGTCACCCTGCCTCGGTGGGAGACGGCCGACTTGTTAAATATTATATATATATATATATATATATATATATATATATATATATATATATATATATATATATATATATATATATATATATATGAGAATGGTGGAAGAGGTGTTGGTGGTGTGGGAATGGCCTCACCATCACCACTAACCATGACAACTAATTTACCTTATATAGCCGACACCCATGTGATTCACTCATTCACAGCTTCAGTGTGTGTGTGTACTCATTTATGGTTGCAGGGGTCGATTCACAGCTTCTGGTCCCATGTGTGTGTGTGTACTCACCTATATGTGGTTGCCGGGGTCTATTCACAGCTCTTGGCCCCATGTGTGTGTGTGATTCAGACATTACTACTAGTACCTCCTAAATTAGTTTGTTACAAATGCTATACTGATAGATCTTCCAAGGGCTCTTGATCCACGAAGACGGAGCTACCCACCCTTTGGATTAAACCTGATTACCTTCCATTCCCTAGGTGCTGTATGACCCCTACAGTTTTAGAGCTTCCGCGCGAAAATAAAATATGGATAACTGTCCATGAAAATTTAATATAAACCCTGACCGATGATGATGATGATGATGATGATGATGATGATGATGATGATGATGATGATGATGATGATGATGATGATGATGATGATGATGATGATGATGATGATGATGATGATGATGATGATGATGATGATGATGATGATGATGATGATGATGATGATGATGATGATGATGATGACGATGACGATGATGATGATTGCTGCACATCATAATGTAACAGCTATCAGTCGCCCAGAGTACCTTCAAAATAATGCAATTATAACAAGGAAACTGCATTTCCGTTTTGGGCTACCGGGGGAAGGGGAGAGAGAGAGAGAGAGAGAGAGAGAGAGAGAGAGAGAGAGAGAGAGAGAGAGAGAGAGAGAGAGAGAGAGAGAGAGAGAGAGAGAGAGAGAGAGAGAGAGAGACTATTAATTTAAAAGTTGAAATATTGAGTTACAATGGTTAGATTTGATAACAAAACTCTATCAACACTTACACAACCTTAAGGGTCATATAACATACTGGACAAGCCAAAAATATTTAATACATTAAGGACCCCAGTGGAAATAGTGGTTGTATTTATAACCATATTTTTTAAAGGGGTGGAGTGGTAAGCCAATGGAAGGCCTCGGTCAGTGGTCCAAAAGCTCCAGCTGCGTCAGGAAACACTTATCCTGTTTCCTGACGAAGCTTGCCTAACCAGTGGAAGTCAATACGACTTTTTTGTAGGTTATCCTAGGTACTTTACATGTATGTTATTAAGTAAGACAATTGTGCTGCATAACTGTACCTTAATAAACTTACTTAAGGAAATTATATAATTACAGTGTAAAAGGCGGATGGCTGAGATTAAACGTTAACAGAGATAATAGAGCCACTGATAAGACGAGGGGGGGGAACAAGATGGTAGCAATATTTCTGGTGGTTAACCCATCTGTGTATCAAACTGATTGGTTGTAATACACTGCCATCCATTACGTTTAGACAATCACTGTAATGTTTCCAGTCACAAAAAAAAAAATATACGGAGAAAACGGCCAATTATATCTGTGCTTCTGAACCAACAATAATCATAACGGACTCGGTCACCTCGAGCTTCCCTCCCCCCTTGCCCCCCAGAAAACTAAAATTTAGTTATGCAAATTCTTAAGTTATGCAGTAACAGCCTCGTTGATCTGGCCCTGATCCACTAGGAGGCCTGGTTATGGACCGGGCCGCGGGGGCGTTCATCCCCGGAATGCCCTCCAGGTAGGTAGACACCAGGTAGATTAATTTAGGAACGTTAGGGTAGGCTGTTACGAAAGCTTTGACAAAAAAATTAAGACACAGAAGCAATCTTCCTAAGTACATAAGTGTGTGATGATGTCTTCAACTGCTGTACCTGACTACTGGTTCCAGTGTAACTCCTTCAAGCCTCGGCATGAGACTGACAACAGCAGCCAGGGAAACTTTTCTTTTTATCCTGGAGGATGATACTAGTATATAAATTATTCTTTGATACCACATTTGTCTAGGAAACCCACATCACTAAGCAGACTTTTTTTGGGGCACCTTCATTATCAGATCATTCCTTTTATCCTACATCACCACCACCTGCAGTCACCACCACCATCTACGCCACCACTACCTCGGGTCACCTGCGGCATCAGTTAGTTTAATATCTTTATAATGCACCTCATACCCATCTTGTGGGCGGTAGTCAAAAGATTACAGAGGTACATAATGGGTCCAGGGACTGGGCCGCAAAGTTATGATAGTTGAACAAGTTACAGTGGTAATAAACTATTTACACGTTTTTATCCGGTCACAATCGTATCGAGTTACACATGCATCACCATTACCTGGATTGTATACCAGCAGGTTCATCAGCCATCAACGTATTTTGTGGTGCTCGTAGCTTAGTTTTAGCATGTTTGGTTCACTACCAGGTGAGCCATCACGGTATTACCTGGAGTTTACCTGGAGAGAGTTCCGGGGGTCAACGCCCCCGCGGCCCGGTCTGTGACCAGGCCTCCTGGTGGATCAGAGCCTGATCAACCAGGCTGTTGCTGCTGGCTGCACGCAAACCAACGTACGAGCCACAGCCCGGCTGGTCAGGAACCGACTTTAGGTGCTTGTCCAGTGCCAGCTTGAAGACTGCCAGGGGTCTGTTGGTAATCCCCCTTATGTATGCTGGGAAGCAGTTGAACAGTCTCGGGCCCCTGACACTTATTGTATGGTCTCTTAACGTGCTAGTGACACCCCTGCTTTTCATTGGGGGGATGTTGCATCGTCTGCCAAGTTTTTGCTTTCGTAGTGAGTGATTTTCGTGTGCAAGTTCGGTACTAGTCCCTCTAGGATTTTCCAGGTGTATACAATCATGTATCTCTCCCGCCTGCGTTCCAGGGAATACAGTTTTAGGAACCTCAAGCGCTCCCAGTAACTGAGGTGTTTTATCTCCGTTATGCGCGCCGTGAAGGTTCTCTGTACATTTTCTAGGTCAGCAATTTCACCTGCCTTGAAAGGTGCTGTTAGTGTGCAGCAATATTCCAGCCTAGATAGAACAAGTGACCTGAAGAGTGTCATCATGGGCTTGGCCTCCCTAGTTTTGAAGGTTCTCATTATCCATCCTGTCATTTTTCTAGCAGATGTGATTGATACAATGTTATGGTCCTTGAAGGTGAGATCCTCCGACATGATCACTCCCAGGTCTTTGACGTTGGTGTTTCGCTCTATTTTGTGGCCAGGATTTGTTTTGTACTCTGATGAAGATTTAATTTCCTCGTGTTTACCATATCTATTGCCAAATCAGTACTTCCCAATAACATTTCTAAATCTATTGTTTTTCAGCTTGAATTCACTGCTGCAAGTCCTTTACTGGTTAAATATTTTCAACGCGCTGTTTAATATCCCCTTTTTTCTTGCTTTCCATTTGTACACTTCAATCCTATCACCCATAATTCTACCCCTTACCAGAGTGCAAATTCAGTGCCTTCAGCCTGCCTTCGTAGGAAAGGTTTCTGATATCTACCTGGAGAGGGTTTCGGGGGTCAATATCTCCGCGACTCGGTCAGTGACCAGGCCTCGCGGTGGATCAGGGCCTGATTAACCAGGCTGTTACTGCTGGCCGCACGCAAGCCGACGTACGAATCACAGGCCGGCTCGTCAGGTACTGATTTTAGGTGCCTGTTCAGCGCCTTCTTAAAGACAGCCAGGGGAAGGAGACTTCTCTATGCAACTGGGAAGGGAGGTAAATAATCCTAAAAAGAATTCTTTGTTTTAATATTACCGGAAATACTTCCATGGCAGGGCGAAAGCCGTTTTCTTTTACACAGATAATCTTCACTAAGACAATCTTGCTTCACGTAGCGCAATTGCCAAGCACCAGGAAACTCTTAGCACGAAAAACAATTACCACACTTTATTTTCCACTAAACCACGCTTCCTAAAGGAAGGAATGAACTCACTTTCAAGAAGACAAAGCTATTGTGTTGTGTGTGGTGTTTTCTCCGCATCCTGCCTTGATGGCCGCGGGGCAAGTGAAAGAGACGAACAGAGTATCCTGCCTGAGGCATCCCCACCCACCTGACCCATATTCTCTCCATGTGGGAAAATACTAATACAATACGAGAGAGAGAGACTGAGTTCCCTTTCCTAAGTGAGAGTTTAAGACAACATCAGTGACCTACAGTAAGCTACTTTATTGGTGTTAATATTGTACCAAGACTCGATAGGATGGTTCTTAATGCTAAAGATAACTGACTAAACCAGATAGCATTTTACGATGGTTCTTACGATCTCTCACAAGCAACAAGTGTTTCCTAGGCTAACTGGTCAAAATTTTTAATAAAACAAACATTTTACTTTCCAAACAATTCATGGATATCACTGGGCCTCAATATAGATCAAAACGTCGTAATGGTGGTGACGTAATAGTTATGCTATATCAGATGAAACTTTAACATATTAATGTGACTCTTTATACGTGTGTCGATTGTAATAGAAACATTTCATATATACCAGGTTAATAACGCCGTTATTTTACAAATGTTGTATGTTGAAATTTAAAAATACCGTCAAGTTGATGATTAAGACACGTGCAACAGCTGGGTATCTTCATTATTGAAACGTTTCACCCACACAGTAGGTTTCTTCAGTCAAATACAGAGGGAGCAAGTGTAGTAGTGAAATGAAGATGATGTAATCAGTCCATCAACCTTGTGGTCATCCCCTCAGCCTGGAGAAGGACTGGACTGACCACCTCAAATACTATTTCTACTGGTTGCATCATCATTGCACTACTACACCTGCTGCCTCTGTATTTGACTGAAGAAACCTACTGTGTAGGCGAATCGTTTCAATAAAGAAGATACCGGACTGTTGCACATATAGCATATTATGCAAAGATACTCGGGAGATTTACATCCGGTATTCAACTTTCAAAACATCACTTTCAAACTGGGTCTCTCCCTCTCTCTTAATGTATCTGAAGCTGTTATATCCAAATTTGCGCTTTGCAAAACTGTAACTTATTACCACACTTGCTTATCCAAATGTATTATTATAATCATGGGGAAGCGCTAAACCCGTAGGATTATACAGCGCCTGTGGGGGGTAGAATGGAAGGTAATTAGGTTTAATTCAGAAAACTGGAGCACAGATCCAATTCCCTAGATCGAGATCTCCTCACCAGTGTTAAGGAACCTCCCTTGAGGGGATCCAAAAGTATATTTGGGTCCAGTCCCTCACGACGAATATGGACGGCGGAAGTGTTTGAGGTAATACCTGGAAAAACCGCTTGATGTTTGCTCTTGCTTACCCAAACGTAATTTATGATACCCAAGCCTAGCCTGATGAATCTTTCCTAGTTGGAAATTCGCCGCAATCTAACCAAACTTAATCAAATCAAAACCTTATCAACTAGTCTGGAATGAATATGTGAGCCAGCGGCAACAGCCTGTTTGACCAGGCAAGTACCAAACAAGCCTGGTCTAGGGCCGAGTTGTGGGAGTAGGAAAATTCTCAGAACCCTTCAAAGGTATCTCTGAGGTAAAGATAACCTAATGAAGCCTGCGCTCTGCTTCGTTAATCTAAGTAGGTTGAGTATGTAATAAAGTTGGTAGAATTACCGACAATATGTAAAGTAAAAGGACACAAGTTAGTTGCACTAGTGTCCTTTTACTTTACATATAGGTTGAGTATGTTCTTTAACAAAGTCTAGATTTGCGTATGGTATTCACAGGCAGCCATGACTAACATTGAACTCTTGCATAATCATAGTTTTAATTTCAAGCACCATCTGATCATGGCTTGACAGTATATTCAAATAAACACTACTCAACTGTGTTCAAATAACACTCATCATGCACAAGCACCAACAAATCACAAAATAGATGATTTTGTTCAAATATCGCAAGACTGTGTGATGATTTCTCCAGTGAGGTTTAAAGAACGTGAAGGTCCTTAGTTGCCATTTAGGGAAACCCGCCCCTACGCCTCCTACTGGACGTTGGAGGAGAGGAGGGGCGGAGTGGCAGAGGCTTGGCCATCACCACCATCTTGCAACCCCCCGACACAATTCCTCCATCAACATCCAACCCTCAACAACAATTCCCACTTTCTTCAACCACCACCTCCCTCCTCTTACCACAGGTTGAAGGAAGCTCGAGAAATGTTAGTGTTTAGTATGATATCCTTGATGACGACACGACGCAGGTGGAGGTAAGGAGACGAGAGGGAAGGTGTGGTGCAGGTGGATGGAGGGAAAGAGAGTGGGAGGGAAGGTGTGGCAGAGGACCCACGGGGAAGTGTTGTCATATTATGTCATTAGAATCATGCTTAAGGGGATGTAAATGGGTGTTGTGTAGGCAGCATCCGAGGGCAGAGCCAAGTTCCATTCCATTAATTAATGCACACATGGATAATCAGATGAGTACACAATACAATTATACACACCATACTCCTATTACACCCATAGTAGTCTGCACACGAATGGAACAATAATTGACGCATATAAATTAGCGAGGTACGAGGGAATAAATATTTCTTTATCCATACTTCATCACAATGATATATCCAACACATCAAATACATGCAAGTAAAATAGATGTCATAATCTAAACATTGACCTGGAAGCAGTGCAATACACTGAAAGAGGAAATGGCAAGGACAGCTGTCCATGCATGTGTATACACAAACATATCTATACATACATATGGATACACACACGCACACAGGAAGCCATGACTTTTGTTTCTATTATATAACTGTCATATAGAAAAGGGACGAAGCAGATTATGTATACAACTTTTCTAAATAAAAAAAAAGTAAACTGAGGATAAACCTGTTCAGGTGGTGAGTATGCCCACACACCTCACTGGCACGGCCTTGGTTGACGCCCACGCCAGCAAGACAAACACACCTTCAGTGCTCTGAGTGAGTAACCTAGCGGGGCAGGGGCAAGTACAACCCATATTTGCGTCAAGCAATAGGGGGGGGGATGCTGCACATCTGGCAACGAGTGAAACGTCTGGTTGCTGGGGGAAACTGCCGGCAGTGGGGGTTACACTGCCAACAACGGGGGAAACACTGCCGGCAGCGGAGGTAACACTGCCGGCAGCGGAGGTCAGCAGTGGATATGACACTGCCGGCAGCGGAACTGACACTGCTGACAGCGGAACTGACACTGCTGGCAGCGGAGATAACAGTGCCGGAAGCGAGGGTAACAGTGCCGGCAGGGGTAACACTGCCGGTAGCGGAAATGACACTGCTGGCAGCGGAGATAACAGTGCTGGCAGCGGAGATAACAGTGCCGGCAGCGGAACTGACACTGCTGACAGCGGAACTGACACTGCTGGCAGCGGAGATAACAGTGCCGGAAGCGAGGGTAACACTGCCGGTAGCGAGGGTAACACTGCCGGTAGCGAGAAGGGGGGAAACTGGGGTGACACGTCTGGCATCTGTTGATGTCAGACGTGTGATAGTTACATAGTGGGAACATAATGTTCTTTTCTTTCTTATTCCATTAGACAAAGTGGATATCAGGGTCGAAATCGGCCAACCTGAGGGCAATAAGGATATCGTTCAGTATTCCTCTTATTAAGTATTCATTCGCTACGGAAGCCTCAAAAGTTTCTTTTAAGCTCAGCTGGAGTTTGTATTATTTGGGAATTACCATCTCTAAGATGGCTTATCCCATTACCAAAACAAATGTTTTTTTTTATTATTAAAAATATATCTATTGTCTCAGGGTGGGGCAACATAAATTATATAATTATATACAGGAGACAGAAAAGAAAATGAGAGGGGAAGGGGGGAATTTTGGACTATATTATATATGTTAAAACAATGCATATTCACTGTGCAATACCTGGCAGTTATGTAACGTCTGGCAATGGAGGGATTACCAAGTCTGTCTGGAAAAGGGGGACAAGAGGATGGTCTTGACGTGTCTGGCAGCGGAGAAAGCACGGCTGGCGTGTGTTAATACGTCTGGCACCGGGTCATGACATGGCAACTCGTTCTACACTTAGGGCAGCCAGTTTCGCAAGAATTGCATTTCGTACATTTTTGCACGGCTGAAATTTAATGTAATTTTATTATTTATAATCAGTTGGGTTACGTTACTTGTGTTTTAGCTAGGCTACCATATATCGACCTACATATCTGTATAATTTGTCGACGATAACCGGTGGCTTACGTCTGGCAGCACGAGGTGTACATGAAAATTTTGGAGTATGCATTTTCACACACGGTACCAAACGTGGAGGCCCGACTGAGTTGCGAAGGGGGTATCACGGCTCAACACATTCTCATTTTAAAACGTCAGTTTTTTGACGTTTTGCTCAACATCATTTCTTAAAAGTTTCCTATTTTCTCCAAACAGTGTTTTCTTTATTTTACGTTAAATTAGGCTCGGTTGTTTACGCAATCAGTTCACACACCGAGTGTCCGTGGTTCGATCCCTGGTACGGGTGGAAACACAGGGCGTGTTTCCTTGTATCTGCTGTTCCTGTTCCTGGGTGTTAGTCGACTGGAGTGGGTCGCATCCTGGGGGACAAGATTAACTTACGTTGCCTGAAATGTTCTGCGTAAGTTGGTTTAATATCCTTATGCACCCCATATCCATCCTGTGGGCGGTAGGCAAAGGATTACAGAGATACATAATGGGTTCTTCTGCATAACCAGAGGCTTTTTATATAGAATGTCACTGATGTATCATGTACTTGTAGGAATAAAGATTATTATTATTATAATAATAGAGTGGTGCAGGGAATGCTGCATTGACGTCTTCGGCTGAGTCAAGAACTGGAAAGGTTCGAGTGAACTAGATGTTCACAACTTCGTAAGTAATCTTCAATCATTATGAACAAGTTTGATAAACCCTGACCACTTTTTTTTTTCATGTCGAATGTGACGCAAACAAGAGGCCGCAGTTAAATGCTTAAGACAGTTGTAGAACACAACAGGAAAAAATATTTCTCTCAAGAGTAATATACATATGGATTAGTCGGCCTATGGAAGCCGTGGAAAACAGCTCTCTGGTGAGAGAAACTGACTCTCAATCGCAAGGTCCCGGATTCGATTCCCTGGTACCGAAAAAAAACATGAACCAGTTCCCTTACAACCCTACCCACTCAGTAATAACAAATAAGTACCTGTGTGTTAGCCGACTGGTGTGAGTTATATCCAGGGAAAAATTGTGCTAAATTCGTTTTTCTGAAATGTTAGAACCTGCGTAAAAGAGCTCCAGTACGTGCTGGAAGTATTCAAGTGTTACGTAAAAAGTATCGGTGGACACAATGACGTTAATTTAAAAAGTTATCCTGTAATCATATACCAATGCAGGCAGCCATGTTCATCTGACGGCAAACAGGTATCTAAGAATCCCAGGGAAGAGGACCTAAGAGTCCCAGGGAAGAGGACCTAAGAGTCCCAGGGAAGAGGACCTAAGAGTCCCAGGGAAGAGGACCTAAGAATCCCAGGGAAGAGGACCTAAGAATCCCAGGGAAGAGGACCTAAGAGTCCCAGGGAAGAGGACCTAAGAGTCCCAGGGAAGAGGACCTAAGAGTCCCAGGGAAGAACTAAATGTTTCAAACAGACACAGGTGTAAGTCTTTCCTGGGTTATCCTGCTTTTAATGAACGTTGTGGTTAATAATCTAAAGAAAGTCTTTTGTGAAGTTCGTTTGTGTTATGCCTAACGATAATACTGAAGATATGGTGAGAATGATTGAAGATGTAGTGAAAATGACTGGAGGTGGAGTGAGAACGTGCGATAAAGGTCCGGCAGGTTAATTTAATATCTATCCTGCGGGAAAAGTCTGATTTTGCAATCACTGTTAATAATGCCGTGCAGATTATTTACATAGAGTAAGCACTAAACCGCAGGTGCTATGCAGCTCCTGGGGAACGGGAAGCAATTAGGTATCGATCCGAGGGAGTAAAGGCTAGCCCCAATTCCTTGAATCAAGAGCTTCTCACCAGCATCAAGGCATCTTTCCCCTGAAGTCATTTTTACAGACCTTTGTACATTATATACAAAGCTAGTGTTCTCAAGATCTCTCACCTGACCAAACTTCATTAAACCTGAAAACTCTTATTCCGCAAGACGGACAGCCATCGCCAGCTGACGTCAACGTAGAAAGGTACCACGACTATAAATGTTACTATTACTTATATAATACTACACAAGTATTACACTTAAGACAAGCACTCTGGTTGCACCTTCTTAAGAACATAGCTCCACCAGTCAGTCAAGTATTCGGAGTGTGTTCTCACAACAAATACACATTAGAGAAATCAGGTCAACTGACAACTGAATGAAAGCTCTGACCCACAATTAGCTACATCATCTACAATTTCAACAGCTTCAATTTCCACAACAGCTACAACGCATGCATTCTGAAGAATGTTAAAGCACACAACTCGAAATGGTTATATTCACTGGAAAGCGCAAAACCCGTAAGGGGTATAGAGAGGTGCTGGGGAAACAAGAGGGGGATAAACTGGTTTGATTCGAGGAAGGGAAGTGCAGCTCAAATGCCTTGGATCAAGGTCCCTTCAGCATCGAGGTACCCCCTCCCCTAAGCTTGAGTTGGAGAGAGAGAGAATTGACTAGACTGTACCAGAGCAGGTTGCTCACCCTTGTCCAGCAGCGGCGCCCACCAGCACGCCCACACCAAGCACCCACGCCCATACCCACATCCCGGCTGCCTGTGGAGAGAGGAAAAAAAAGTTGGGTTAGAACTTGGTGATCTTTAAGTTGTTCAATGTTTCATTTTAAGTTGAAGAAAAGACACATGTTGCAGAACACAGCTCTCTGCTGTCTCTTCCACGTCTCATTGTCTCTCTTTCTTCTATAAACTCGCTTTTACTTCTACAGTTGCTTGTTGTGCAGTGCTTTATCAAAGTATAAATTAATAAAGTTGTACCCGGAGCGACAACCTTTTGCTGTGTAGAATTTTATAAAGTTATGTCTTGATGAAGCTGTACACGGTGCGATATGTTTTCCCAGTAAAAGCTTTCCTTCAGTCTTGTGTGCAGTACGACATTTGGGTTATGTCAAACTCTGAACCAGTGATAAAACTTCTTATGTACTCATATACCTTTATTACATTGTACCTTTATATTATCTAAGCACTAATATTAGTCCAGATACTGCCTCTGGATCAATATTAATCTCTGCCCGAAGATTTATAACGCAGGACCTTAGTTTAATATGTTTATTATGCACCCCATACCCATCCTGTGGGCGGTAGTCAAAAGATTACAGAGGTGTGATGAATGGTTTGAAAAACCGACAAGTTGAAGATTGAGACACTTATGCAGCATATGGGAATCTTTATTCAGGAAACGTTTCGCCACACAGTGGCTTCATCAGTCCAATACAAAGAGGAAGGCGTAAGGAGAGGAGGAGAATGAGGTAATCAGTCCCTCAACCTGGAGTCGATGTGTTCAGTCCATCAATCTTGTAGAATGTACAGCATAGGGCCGTAGACGTGGCTTATATACTGTAGTGAGGTGTCAGACACAGCAGCATCATGGGGTCTTGTTACAAAGAATTCTTCAACACTTGTTCAACCTTTGGACGAAGACCTACTTCGACTAGTGGATGGTACCACTATGACCCCGCCTCCATCTGCTTCACGTCACCTCACTACAGTATATAAGCCACGTCTACGGCCCTATGCTGTACATTCTACAAGATTGATGGACTGAACACATCGACTCCAGGTTGAGGGACTGATTACCTCATTCTCCTCCTCTCCTTACGCCTTCCTCTTTGTATTGGACTGATGAAGCCACTGTGTGGCGAAACGTTTCCTGAATAAAGATTCCCATATGCTGCATAAGTGTCTCAATCTTCAGATTACAGAGGTACATAATTGGTCCAGGGACTGGGCCTCAAAGTTTTGATAGCTGAGCAAGTTACAGAGGTAATGAATTTGAAGAGAAAGCCACAATTCTCACTCCTAGGCTAAGGCAGTTGATATTAACTAAAAACAATATCCATTATCAAAGAACGATCTCTGCTAGTGAAACCTTATATGCCTTAATTAATAAATATTTCCATTATTTAAGCACTACTTCTGCGGTGTAAACTTTCTGCCCCTTCAAGCGCCTTGAGCCCTTGAATTCAAAGAGCCCTTATGTTATTCCCGAGGCGCTGTATGACCCCTACTGGTTTAACACTCGTCCATAAAATTAAATAGGTGAAATAAATAAGTAATCAAATACATTCCAGTAAATATCTTTATATCCATTATCTTTAAGCACTCCAAACCCCAAAAATTGGAGATTAATCCTGAGAGATTATTTCGGTCCCTCCTGGATCATTTTATCAGTTAACTCGGCTCTTGATAATGGTTCAGGAAGCAGCGAGAGGTCGTGTTAAGATTTATCTCCACTCTGAGTTAGCTATGAATTCTTACAGTCACGGCATAGCGACCATTATTCAGCTAAGCACTATAGCTATTATTTAAGCACTACACATACACACAAACACAATTACCTGAGTACAATTAGGCGAGTATATGCACACACACATGCACACGCGCACACATGCACACGCACGCAGCTGAAGACTCGGATGAGTCAAAGAGATGTTAGGAAGTATTTCTTCAGTCATAGAGTAGTTAGGAAGTGGAATAGTCTGGCAAGCGATGTAGTGGAGGCAGGAACTATACATAAGTTTTAAGACGAGGTATGATAAAGCTCATGGAGCAGGGAGAGAGAGGACCTAACAGCGGTCAGTGAAGAGGCGGGGCCAGGAGCTGAGTTTCGACCCCCTGCAACCACAATTAGGTGAGTACACACGCACACACAAGGACTTTTCCATCCCCCCCCCCCCTCCACCACCACCACACCTTGTCCCGCTTTCACCCCTTGACCCTAGTTTTTCCTTCCTCACTGACTCCGATACCAGTCCAGTAATACCACAATCACCACTACCACACACTACCACTGTCACCACCAACACTCACGGTAAACCTGTGTAACGAACTCAACGTGAAGAGAACAGAGAAGTGAGCAGCAAAAAAATATTCACGTGAGAGAAACCTCTGGGACTGCAATTTCATTGCATTTTCAACAGAACCCCCAAGGAACTAACAAAACTTTTATGAAACCTTTCAATGCCCCGTGACTTGGTGGCTAAAGCTCTCGCTTCACACGGCGAGTGTCCGGGTTCGATCCCAGGCGAGGGTAGAAACATTGGGAGTGTTTCCTTACACCGGTTGTTTATGTTCATCCATCAATAAAATGGGTACCTGGGTGTTAGTCGACTGATGTGGGTCGCATCCTGGGACAAAACTCGCCTAATTTGCCCGAAATATTCTACATAACAAGCGGTCTATATAGTAGTATGTCACTGATGTCAGCTATGGTCTGTATACCATATACATGTACTTGTATAAATATTAATTATTATTATTATTATTATTATAAGAAGCAGTTGTTAATGGTTCCATGTCGTAATGCTGCCAGGTGCTCGCTGGAAGCAGCATCCTCCACCAAGGACCTTACTAAGACACGCAGCACTACGCCCCTTGCACACCAGGTGTTTACACCATCTCTTGTGGACACTGTAACAAGACATGTAAGCGAGACAGGCAAAATTATGTATCTGCCTGAACGAACATAAATACACCTTCGAACATAAATACACCTGTGTCCTCCATTGGAACTCAGCAGTACGTGCGATGAGTTGCAACGAGGCACAACTCGTGACAGAACCTAACCATAGACGCAGGAAGTGCCAGTGATTGCTCTCACCGATACTCTCAATTAAGAAAAAGGCTAGAAGGTATAACGTAAAAGAAAATGGCACACCTGTTACTTGATTAGATTAAGCCATGTTGACCTCACCGGTGACCTCTCAGGCTACTCAGCCTCACTCGTACTGTGTCACGAATCAACTTTTACACCTCGCTTTTGTCTATATAATGTCATTCTTAATACTTTGTTAGAAATGATGAAGATCCCAGGACTGAAGGATTTTCTAAATAATTGTCCAAGTGTTTGCTAACATGTCCTTGAAAATACAACTCTATTGCTAAACCATTATTTACTTTCCTTTATAAATTTGAATTTACCCAAGGTATGAAACAAGTACACAAGGGCAAGCTTGAAAACTACGCACCCCTATGAGTTACAAGGCCATCAGAAAATATTTCAATATAACAAGTGTTAATTAAATTAAATGAACAATGACATTGGAAAGGAACTCTACACAGTGGGTCTTTACCAGTGAGTTCCTCCAATTCTAGTTTTAATGTGCTTATTGCAAGTTATGAGGATCAAGAGCTAGTGTTCTCTTCCCCCCCTTTCCCCCCCCCACAAACTCAAAAGGATAAAAAACTGCTAATTACAAAGACACAGACAGACAGACAGACAGACAGACAGAGACACACACACACACACACACACACACACACACACACACACACACACACACACACACACACACACACACACAGGGTGTTTATAATGCAAGGAGACGTATCCAGAAGATACAGGTGGCAGCTGTGTCTCAGAGGTACCAAGTGAAATGATTAACATAGTGGAGGAAAACACCGCTGACTGTTGGCTGGTTGTTCAGAGCGACCAGGAGTCACAACCCGACCCTTGCAAACACACCTAGGTGAATACACACACATTAGTTCTAGAAAAGTATATACACTGATAACAAAAACTCTTAATCTCCCAATAAAGTGTAGTGGGAGTTCTTCTTAGCAGGTAAGTATGGGTTTTTATCAGCCTTGAGGTATTAAGTTGATGTTAATGAGGGTCTATGATAGTGAACCTTGACTTGTGAACCTCAACACCTGCCCGTCTGGCCTCTGTCTCACTCTCTAATGTTATTACACTAACAACCATACTCGGCGTTATCATATTGAAAGGGAAGCGCTAATTAAAACCCATAGAGTCTCTGGGAAATAGGTAACGAAATTTAGTTCAAAGAACGGTAGGGAAGCTCCAATTACTAGGATCAAGAGCCCTTCACCCGTCTCAAGGCACCCCCCCCCCTCCAGCCTCACCCTGAGGGGCCACGCTTAGCAACAATGTCAGTTGTGACAGTCTCACAGGTACGACTGTTAATGTAACTCTTTGTACCAAGAAAGGAACCTCACTCTCATTCCCAGGTGTTCTGTGACTCATACGGGTTTAGCGTTTCCCCCTCAACTTCATAATAATAATAATAATGTAATGATAAAATATTACAAGGACCCCAATGGAAATAAGTCATTCTGACTTTTTTGGGTTATCCTGGCAAGTATTCTACATACATTCTACTATCATGTGAGAAACTACGAAAGCGTTTTCAAGTTCACTATTTTTTTTTTCACAGTGTTTGTTTTGCATACTGTGATATCACCTGTTTACTGTGATCTTATTGTATATGTTACTATGTATGATAATTTGTGTAACTGTATTTGTGTGTACCTGTGCCTAAATAAACTTACTTAAGCAACGCTAGGATTTAGACCAGCCCGCCGCTGTGATGATAATGATAATGATGATGATGATAATGATTATGATTGATGTGTATGACAAAAACACTAGAAATGTTTGATTAGAGCTTTTAACATGAAAACTAGCGAACATAATTACAAAGTTGCTTTCATTATCACGAATTTCCTACCTTAGCGGGTTGCTATCATTACCAGCTGTTGTTAACAGTCTACTACCTTTACCAGCTGTTGTTAACAGTGTTACTATCATTATCAGCTGTTACCGAGTAATACGTAGCTACGCAGGTAACACTGCGTAGCCGTCCATAACCCATTGAGTAGTGCGTAGGTACGCCTATGTCTGGTAAACGGTGTTTATACAATAAGATGGTTACATGTTCAGAATGTACTAACAGAATCTTATGTAACTATACATCCTTCATCTGTATCTATTTCTATCACAATTTCTTGACTCTGCCTGCCTGCCTCTCTCTCTCTCTTCTCTTTCTCTCTTTTACAAAAGGTTTTACAAGGTTAGTAAAGTATTCCTAACTTTATTTGCAAGCTGAGAACTGTTACCTGCATCAGCTCATTTGAAATCTCAATCTTAATCTCAATCTCTCTCTCTCTCTCTCTCTCTCATTCCTCCATAAATTGTGGATACATATTGTTTGATTACAATCAGCACTAGTGTTCATGCAGTTTGACCCTTATATATTGTTTAATCATTGATCTACATTCAACAGTTTTCTTGTTTTTTTTTTTAACCGATCAATACGATAATTAAATCTCATACATAAATAAGTAGAACATTCGAATGTAGCAGATCTGAAGTTCTGTTTGTGTTAATGTTTCTGTGGGCTGTGTATAACAATGTTGCTTGTTTCTGTGGGCTGTGTATAACAATGGACTGTCATTAAAATGCGTCGTAATACAATGTTTTCCTAAAACTGTAACCACCCTGTAACCAATACAAATTGTAAAGTCATCCAGTGTAACCCGTGGCTAAGATTATTAGATGATCTGACGCCTTCACCTGATGTGCACCACTGACCTGCCACGCACAGTGCAACGGACAAATGAAGCAGTAGCAGTAGCAACACACACACACAGCAAGAGACATTCTTGAGCTTCCTCAGCGCTCGGACTTAATGCCCAAAGCTGGGGTGTTGCTCCAAAAGAATCTTGTAGTGCTTGCTGCCTTTGCACCTCCTAATATCGTCTGCCGCTATGCAGCTGCCACCCCATTCGAGCCCAGTGTGGGCGGAGTTTGCGGCAGCCCAAGGTGCCTAGCTTTTCCCTCTGAGCCCCGTGGGGGCGGGGAATGGGGCTAGGCCTAGGGACAGCTCGTCCCAGAAGACGAGGAGGTACTTGTACCTCCTCTCATGGCAGACATTGGTCTGAGACACTCCCACGACAGGGAGCCAAGGCCGGGCGACCTCTTGGAAAAGGCCCGGGCCGGGCGATTATACTGGCGAATCTACTACCTACCTACTGACCTGCTGTCTCCACTATACACACTGTGTTCTCTCATTCTCTTGTATTATTTGTGGTGATCAAGGTCCCAGGAGCGAAACGTATTCAATACACATCCTTAAGTGTATGATGCACTTGTCTCCCTTCATCCATACTGTCAATATCGTTACACATTCAACCTTAAATACCTTGATCTTAAATTGAGTCTTTTCTCAACTTGATTTAATTTCAAGTCCCAGCCTTTTCCACCTCGTGTACATGATTTTGTAGACTTAACTAACAAAAGCTCCAGCTGTGGGTCATCATATGACTAAGACCCCGCGTCAGGAAACACTTGTCCTCTTTCAACCCTAACCTATCAACGTCGTTGGGGGAATTTTGAATAAACTCTTCATGAAATGCCAAGCATTACACCTCACACCACGAGGATATACATGCTACTTAACCCTCTACAATCCTATTTACCGATGCTTCAATCACAGTTACAGCGGTACAATACCAGTCACAGTTATACAATCCAATTTACGAAAATAGAATCCCATTTACAAAACTAAAATTACTTTTGCAATACCGTAGCCCAATTCTATTCACAATGATGTAAACACAGGACTACAATCAGTAAGAAGACTTACAATACAAGACTCACTACAACACAAGTCACAACACAAGACTCACTACAACACAAGTCACAACACAAGACTCACTACAACACAAGTCACAACACAAGACTCACTACAACATAACACTGATATACAGTATATTCTGGGTAGTGGAGTAGCGTGGGAAAATTTTCTCTAGCGTGGGAAAACTTAACAGACACGTCAAGTAGTGATGAGGACGTTGACACGAGACGCTGACGAGGAACCTGAAGGTGATGTGGAGGTGAGGAAGAAAAGGAAGAGGAAATGAAACTGAGAAAGAAAAAGAGAGTAAATTTAATATCTTTATTATCACCCAATATCCATCCTGTGGGTAGTGGTCAAAAGATTACGAGGCACACAATTGGTCCAGGGACTGTACCTCAACATTACCGAAGCATATAATGGGTCTAGGGACCGTACCTCAACATTACAAAGGTACATAATGGGTCCGGGGACTGGGCCACAAAATTTTGATAGCTGAACAAGTTACAGTGGTAATGAAGTATTTACATGTTTATATCTGGTTACAATCGTAACGAGTTATTTACGCAGACATGAATTAGGTCACACACACAGGTACGATAAAGCTCATGAAGTTGGGAGAGTGGACCTAGTAACAACCAGAGGAGAGGCAGGGCCAGGAGCTATGACTCAACCCTTGCAACCACATATAGGTGAGTACATACACACAGTGATGTAGTGGAGGCAGGATGCATACATAACTTTAAGAAGAGGTGTGATAAAGCTCATGGAACAGGAAAAGTGACCTAGTAGTGACCAGTGAAGAGGCAGGGCCAGGAACTGTGACTCGACCCCTGCAACCACAACTAGGTGAGTACACACACACACGTGTAAGTGGTAATGCGTGAGATATGGGTTTTAAACGTCGTAGCAAGGATAGGGTGGGTGGTAGTGGAGACGTCATATTTGAGAGTAATGTGTGGTGTGAATGTTAGGCAGAAAATACGGAGCGTGGAGATTAGAAAATAACATGCGTCGTCCAGAGTATTATTCAGAGGACGGAGGAAGGGTATGGGTAGGCTGGGCATTTAAAAAGGATGCGCAGAATAGGATGACCATGAGAGTATATAAATCTGGAGTATAGGGAAGTGGCATAAGCATCCAGCAGGCTTGTGTGAACGTGTTAGGACTGGAAACAAGTGGTGTTAGTGGTAAGATTTATGAAGTGATTCATTATGACCCAAAATAATCATAATGAACCGGTTAAGTAGACTTGAGTCCTAGAGGTGGGAAGTACAGTGTCTGCACTTTGAAGGAGTGGTAGTGGAAGTACAGTGCCTGCACTCTGAAGGATGGGTGGAGAGTTCTAGTTGGGAGGGTCATCAGAACTGTGGTGTCAACGCACTTCAGGCAAGGCAGCGGTTGTATGAATAGTGGTGAACATTTCCTCATTTTATGGGTCACTCTACCGAGGTGGAAAACCAGAGTTGTGTTAGAGAGAGAGACACAGAGAGAGACAGAGGACACGGGAACAAGGGGACACAACCGGAAGTTAACTCAGATGAGTCACAGGGATGTTAGGAAGTATTTTTTCAGCCTTAGAAATAGAGGGTGAATTAGTGGAGGCAGGATCCATACATAGCTTTAAGATGAGGTACGATAAGGTTCTTATAGCAAGGAAAGCGTGGACTTAGTAGTAATCAGCGAAGAGGCGGAGCCAAGAGCTGTGAATCGACCCCTGCAGCCAAATATAGGTGAGTACACACACACACACACACAAGGTGTCAGAGTGGGTGCCTGTGACAAGCGGGGTTCCACAGGGGTCAGTCCTAGGACCTGTGCTGTTTTTGGTATATGTGAATGACATAACGGAAGGGATAGACTCAGAAGTGTCCTTGTTTGCAGATGATGTGAAGTTAATGAGAAGAATCAAATCGGATGAGGATCAGGCAGGACTACAAAGAGACCTGGACAGGCTACAAGCCTGGTCCAGCAACTGGCTCCTTGAGTTTAACCCTGCCAAATGCAAAGTCATGAAGATTGGGGAAAGGCAAAGAAGACCGCAGACACAATATAGTTTAGATGGCCAAAGACTCCAAACCTCACTCAAGGAAAAAGATCTGGGGGTGAGTATAACACCGAGCATATCTCCTGAGGCGCACATCAATCAGATAACTGCTGCAGCATACGGGCGTCTGGCAAACCTACGGATAGCGTTCCGATACCTCAGTAAGGATTCGTTCAAGACTCTGTATACCATTTACGTCAGGCCCATACTGGAGTATGCAGCACCTGTTTGGAATCCACACCTAGTCAAGCACGTCAAGAAATTAGAGAAAGTGCAAAGGTTTGCAACAAGACTAGTCCCAGAGCTAAGGGGATTGTCCTACGAAGAAAGGTTGAGGGAAATCGGCCTGACGATACTGGAGGACAGGAGAGTCAGGGGAGACATGATAACGACATATAAAATACTGCGCGGAATAGACAAGGTGGACAAAGACGGGATGTTCCAGAGATGGGACACAGATACAAGAGGTCACAATTGGAAGTTGAAGACTCAGATGAAGCAAAGGGATGTTAGGAAGTATTTCTTCAGTCATAGAGCAGTCAGGCCGAGGAATAGCCTAGAAAGTGACGTAGTGGAGGCGGGAACTATACATAGTTTTAAAGCGAGGTATGATAAAGCTCATGGGGCAGGGAGAGAGAGGACCTAGTAGCAATCAGTGAAGAGGCGGGTCCAGGAGCTATGACTCGACCCCTGCAACCACAAATAGGTGAGTACACAAAACAGGCCAAGTATCTATCGACAAGTGCCTTTGTAAACTGGTAACTACAGATCATGCCTACTCACCACCACCTTCGCAACAGTCACATGTAATGGGATCACGTCCTGAAAAACAGACAAATGAGACGCCAACAGCGCATAAATCAACCTTCAGCAAATTTACGCATGCGTCAACGTTCAACACAGATGCATATGTGTCAACATTCATCTCAACTGTGTGTGTACTCACCTAGTTGTGGTTATAGGGGTCGATTCATAGCTCCTGGCCTCGACTCTTCACTGGCCGCTACTGGGTCACTCTTCCCGCTCCATGAGCTTTATCATACCTCTTCTTAAAGCTATGTATGGATCCTGCCTTCATTACATCATTGCCCAGGCTATTCCACTTCCTGAAACTCTGTGATTGAAGAAATACTTCCTAACATCCCTGTGATTCATCTGAGCCTTCAACTTCCAGCTGTGTCCCATATCTGGAACATCCTGTCTCTGTCCACCTTGTCGATTCCTCTCAGTATTTTACATGTCGTTATCATATCCACCCCCCTCTCTCTCCTGTCTTCCAGTGTTGTTAGGTCTATTTCCCTTAACCTCTCCTCGTAGGACATACCCCTTAGCTCCGGGGCTAGTCTTGTTGCAAACTTTTGCACTTTCTCTAGTTTCCTCACATGCTTAGCTAGGTGTAGGTTCCAAACTGGTGCTGCATACTCCAATATGGGCCTAACGTGTGTGTGTGTGTACTCACCTAGTTGAGGTTGCGGGGGTCGAGTCCGAGCTCCTGGCCCCGCCTCTTCACTGATCGCTACTAGGTCACTCTCCCTGAGCCGTGAGCTTTATCATACCTCTGCTTAAAGCTATGTATGGATCCTGCCTCCACTACATCGCTTCCCAAACTATTCCACTTACTGACTACTCTGTGGCTGAAGAAATATTTCCTAACATCCCTGTGATTCATCTGTGTCTTCAGCTTCCAACTGTGTCCCCTTGTTACTGTGTCCAATCTCTGGAACATCCTGTCTTTGTCCACCTTGTCAATTCCTCTCAGTATTTTGTATGTCGTTATCATGTCCCCCCTATCTCTCCTGTCCTCCAGTGTCGTCAGGTTGATTTCCCTTAACCTCTCCTCGTAGGACATACCTCTTAGCTCTGGGACTAGTCTTGTTGCAAACCTTTGCACTTTCTCTAGTTTCTTTACGTGCTTGGCTAGGTGTGGGTTCCAAACTGGTGCCGCATACTCCAATATGGGCCTAACGTATACGGTGTACAGGGTCCTGAACGATTCCTTATTAAGATGTCGGAATGCTGTTCTGAGGTTTGCTAGGCGCCCATATGCTGCAGCAGTTATTTGGTTGATGTGCGCTTCAGGAGATGTGCCTGGTGTTATACTCACCCCAAGATCTTTTTCCTTGAGTGAGGTTTGTAGTCTCTGACCCCCTAGACTGTACTCCGTCTGCGGCCTTCTTTGCCCTTCCCCAATCTTCATGACTTTGCACTTGGTGGGATTGAACTCCAGGAGCCAATTGCTCCTGTGTGTGTGTGTGTGTGTGTGTGTGTGTGTGCGTGTGTGTGTGTGTGTGTGTGTGTGTGTGTGTGTGTGTGTGTGTGTGTGTGTACGTACTCATTAATTTGTACTTAACTATTTATGGTTACAGGGATTGATCCTCAGCTCCTGGTTCGGTCTCTTGCTACTTGTAAGTTTACTCCTAGTCTCGTGGATCCTGTCATACGTATTCTTAAAACTATGTATAGGGCCTGCCTCCACTACTTCATTACGGTCATTCTACTTCCTCATCACCCTCAAGCCTGAAGACATATTTCCTGGCATCTCTGTGACTTATCTGCGTCTTTAACTTTCAACTGTGCCCTGGTGCCCCTGTACCCCACTACGCGAACAATCTGTTCTCGTCAACCTTATCAAGTCCACCGAGTACTTTGTATGTCCTTATCATGTCCTCCTTGGGTCTTCTATACTCTATTGTCAGGTTGAGTTCCTTTAGCCTATCCTCATAGCACATTGCCCTTAGCTCTGACACTTCTCTCGTTGCATACCTCTACACTTTCTCCAGTTTATGAACATGCTAGCGTTGTATACTAAAGACAGGCTTAACATATCCCAAGAAATTAACATATTTAACTGCCTCCCAGCATGCATAAGGAGGATTACCAAAAGACCCCTGGCTGTCTTCAAGAAGGCGCTGGATAGGCACCTAAAGTCAGTACCTGGTCAGCCGGGCTGTGGTTCTTACGTTGATTTACATGCGGCCAGCAGTAACAGACCGGGCAGCGGGGGTGTTGATCCCCGAAACCCTCTCCAGGTATCCAGGTGAATGGTTTCTAATATTATTGAAAGCTGCTCTTAGATTTGTCAGACGAGTATTGGCTGTAGAAGTTATTCAACTGATGAGGTCTCTGGCAATATGTTTGTCACTATGCTCACCCTTAGGTCTTTCTTCATTAAGATTTATGGCCCCTGTACTCAGTTTCTGGTCTTACAACCTCTTTTATAATTTTCACAGCCTTGCATTTGCTGAGGTTGAATTCCTGTAGCCAAGAATGTGAGCAGTCGTGCAGGTTATCTGGTCAATTTATATAGCCATATTTTGTCCTTATCCGTTTTCATTTTCATTAATTTTATATCATCTGCAAGAAAGGATACATCTGGTAAGTCATTCATATATATTATACACTGTATATACTGGTCCTAGTGCCGAGCCTTGTGGAACTCCACTTATTACACTGACCTTTTCTGACATCTCGTCTTAATCACGCTTAGTCTCTTTTTAATAAAGTATTCTTTCGTCCACTCTTGTACATACCCTCATATTCCTATCTATGTGGTACAGTATCAAATGCCTTCTTGTAGTCCAAGAATATGTAGTTCACCCATTTCACTCTCTCTCTCTCTCTTTCCTGACTTACTTTTGTTACTTTGTCAGAACTCCAGCAGGTTTGTGACACCAGTCCTGCCATCTACAAGCCGGTGTTGGTAATTATTATTGACGAAACAGTTGCTCTTCAATGCGCCACAACTCTCTTATTATCTTCTTCATCACCTTGTAAAGTATGTATGTCAGTGATATTGGTCGGTAATTTAACGCCTCCAGTTTGTCTTTTTTTTTTTTTGTTAAATATTGGGACTACTCGTATATTCACTTTTTCCAGATCTCTAGTTAAGACAATGCTACTGCTTTCCCTCGTAGAATCCATGATCACACTTTGTTAGGTCCCGCTGCCTTCGATGTATCCGGCTTATTCAAATTTCGCCACTATTTCCCCGTGTTGCGTATATGAAGTCCAATACCCGTTGGTGTTCCCTTTCTGTCTGACTTTCTGGTGTTGTTTATTCAGGTACAGGTACACATAAGTACAAATATCTTACATAGTGTCAATTACCTAGCATAACCTCAAAATAGTCAGACAAAATTACTTGTTTCCAGTGTGGCTGCCTCAGTTTCTACTGAGAACACCTTAAATCTTTCAGCTTCTCACAGGCTTACCGGGGATCAACGCCCTTGCGGCCCGGTCCGTGACTAGACCTCGTGTTGTTGGGTTCATCAGGGGATAGACGGCTGAATGAAATCACACGTAGGTCGTACTGGAGGCGTACACTGCAAACACTTGAGACACAGGGCTCTACTGGCAATCCCTCTTATGATGTCAGATTTCCTTACTTTTCAGTTTTATTACCTGGAGTTTACCTGGAGAGAGTTCCGGGGGTCAACGCCCCCGCGGCCCGGTCTGTGACCAGGCCTCCTGGTGGATCAGCCTGATTAGCCAGGCTGTTGCTGCTGGCTGCACGCAAACCAACGTACGAGCCACAGCCCGGCTGGTCAGGAACCGACTTTAGGTGCTTGTCCAGTGCCAGCTTGAAGACTGCCAGGGGTCTGTTGGTAATCCCCCTTATGTATGCTGGGAGGCAGTTGAACAGTCTCGGGCCCCTGACACTTATTGTATGGTCTCTTAACGTGCTAGTGACACCCCTGCTTTTCATTGGGGGGATGTTGCATCGTCTGCCAAGTCTTTTGCTTTCGAAGCGAGTGATTTTCGTGTGCAAGTTCGGTACTAGTCCCTCTAGGATTTTCCAGGTGTATATAATCATGTATCTCTCCCGCCTGCGTTCCAGGGAATACAGGTTCAGGAACCTCAAGCGCTCCCAGTAATTGAGGTGTTTTATCTCCGTTATGCGCGCCGTGAAGGTTCTCTGTACATTTTCTAGGTCAGCAGTTTCACCTGCCTTGAAAGGTGCTGTTAGTGTGCAGCAATATTCCAGCCTAGATAGAACAAGTGACCTGAAGAGTGTCATGGGCTTGGCCTCCCTAGTTTTGAAGGTTCTCATTATCCA
Organism: Cherax quadricarinatus; assembly: GCF_038502225.1. Lineage (NCBI taxonomy): Eukaryota > Metazoa > Arthropoda > Malacostraca > Decapoda > Parastacidae > Cherax > Cherax quadricarinatus. The sequence continues at coordinate 5,269,557 of NC_091296.1, read as the reverse complement.
TCCTGTCATTTTTCTAGCAGATGCGATTGATACAATGTTATGGTCCTTGAAGGTGAGATCCTCCGACATGACCACTCCCAGGTCTTTGACGTTGGTGTTTCGCTCTATTTTGTGGCCAGAATGTTTTGTACTCTGATGAAGATTTAATTTCCTCGTGTTTACCATATCTGAGTAATTGAAATTTCTCATCGTTGAACTTCATATTGTTTTCTGCAGCCCACTGAAAGATTTGGTTGATGTCCGCCTGGAGCCTTGCAGTGTCTGCAATGGAAGACACTGTCATGCAGATTCGGGTGTCATCTGCAAAGGAAGACACGGTGCTGTGGCTGACATCCTTGTCTATGTCAGATATGAGGATGAGGAACAAGCTGGGAGCGAGTACTGTGCCTTGTGAAACAGAGCTTTCACCATAGCTGCCTCGGACTTTACTCTGTTGACTACTACTCTCTGTGTTCTGTTAGTGAGGAAATTATAGATCCATCGACCGACTTTTTCTGTTATTCCTTTAGCACGCATTTTGTGCGCTATTACGCCATGGTCACACTTGTCGAAGGCTTTTGCAAAGTCTGTATATATTACATCTGCATTCTTTTTTGTCTTCTAGTGCATCTAGGACCTTGTCGTAGTGATCCAATAGTTGAGACAGACAGGAGCGACCTGTTCTAAACCCATGTTGCCCTGGGTTGTGTAACTGATGGGTTTCTAGATAGGTGGTGATCTTGCTTCTTAGGACCCTTTCAAAGATTTTTATGATATGGGATGTTAGTGCTATCGGTCTGTAGTTCTTTGCTGTTGCTTTACTGCCCCCTTTGTGGAGTGGGGCTATGTCTGTTGTTTTTAGTAACTGTGGGACGACCCCCGTGTCCATGCTCCCTCTCCATAGGATGGAAAAGGCTCGTGATAGGGGCTTCTTGCAGTTCTTGATGAACACGGAGTTCCATGAGTCTGGCCCTGGGGCAGAGTGCATGGGCATGTCATTTATCGCCTGTTCGAAGTCGTTTGGCGTCAGGATAACATCGGATAGGCTTGTGTTAACCAAATTCTGTGGCTCTCTCATAAAAAATTCATTTTGATCTTCGACTCTCAGTCTGGTTAGCGGCTTGCTAAAAACTGAGTCATACTGGGACTTGAGTAGCTCACTCATTTCCTTGCTGTCATCTGTGTAGGACCCATCTTGTTTAAGTAGGGGCCCAATACTGGACGTTGTTCTCGACTTTGATTTGGCATAGGAGAAGAAATACTTTGGGTTTCTTTCGATTTCATTTATGGCTTTTAGTTCTCGCGATTCCTGACTCCTATAAGTCCATGTATTGTTTGTAATGGCTTGATAAAGCTCCTGGAGAGCGAAACGTTGCCACAATAAATGTCACATTAGTTGCACTTGTGTCCTTTTACTTTACAAGATTCCTTTAGCTTAAGTTCGATGCTTGCTATTTCTCTGACCAGTGTCTCCCTACGCATTTCAGATATATTGACCTCTTTTAGCCGCTCTGTTATTCTTTTCCGTCGCCTGTAAAGGGAGCGCCTGTCTCTTTCTATTTTACATCTACTCCTCCTTTTTCTTAGAGGAATAAGCCTTGTGCATACATCGAGTGCCACCGAGTTAATCTGTTCTAGGCATAAGTTGGGGTCTGTGTTGCTTAGTATATCTTCCCAGCTTATATCGGTTAGGACTTGGTTTACTTGGTCCCACTTTATGTACACAAATAACCCGCACATAAAAGAGAGAAGCTTACGACGACGTTTCGGTCCGACTTGGACCATTGACAAAGTCACACTGAGTGTGACTTTGTCAATGGTCCAAGTCGGATCGAAACGTCGTCGTAAGCTTCTCTTTTATGTGCGGGTTATTTGTGTATTGTTCCAGTCACGGTATTGTGCCTTTTTGTTATTTATGGATCCCACTTTATGTTTTTGTTATTGAAGTTGAATTTGGCGAATGCTCCCTCGTGACTAATCTCATTATTACCTAGTTTTTTTCATATCATCGTCTCTTAATGTGGCTGTGAAGCAGTTTCGCATTAGACTTTACTTACTATATCCTCCTCAAACTGCCTCTCACCTTCCTTTCTCACCCTTGTACATTAATTTCTGGCTGTTCTCTTCACTTCCAATTTTCTTTCGACAGTTTTTCCCAGCCATGTGTATGCAGCTGTGTGTGCATATGTACTCACTTATTATGGTTGCACGGTGTCCCGTGGCGTGGTAAGCAATGCTATCACCTCACACACCGAGTGTCCGTGGTTCAATCACCGGCTGGGTGGAAATACTGGGTATGTTTCCTTACACCTGCTGTTCCCGTTCACTAGCAAGCAAGTAGATACCCGGGTGTTAGTGAACTGGTGTGGGTGGCATCCTGGGTGACAAGACTGAAGGATCACAATGGAAATAAGACAGTCCTTGATGACGCACCGACTTTCTTGGGTTATCCTGGGTGGTTAACCCTCCGGGGTTAAAAACCCCAACAAAATCTTATTTTCGCAGCTCCTGGTTCTGCCTTTTCACTGGTTGCTACTAGGTCCACACTGTGACTAGGCCTCATGGTGGATCAGTGCCTGATCAGCCATGCTGTTACTGTTAGTCACATGCAACCCGACGTACGAACCACAGCCCGGCTGGTCAGGTACTGACTTTAGGTGCCTGTCCAGTGCCGGCTGTTTTCAAGCAGGTACTGGACAGGCACCTAAAGTCAGTACCTGACCAGGCGGACTGTGGTTCGTACGTCGGGTTGCGTGCGGCTAACAGTAACAGCCTGGCTGATCAGGCACTGGTCCACCATGAGGCCTGGTCACAGACCGGGCCGCGGGGGCGTTGACCCCGGAACCCTCTCCAGATATACTCTCCCTACTGCAAGAGCTCTGTCGTGCCTTTTCTTAAAGCTATGTATGGATCCTGTAAGTATTTGCAAGTGTTCGTAAATATCGGAGAAGACACCGGCAACAAACTACGGCTTCCACAACAACGCAACAAACTACGGCTTCCACAACAACGCAACAAACTACGGCTTCCACAACAACGCAACAAACTACGGCTTCCACAACAACGCAACAAACTACGGCTTCCACAACAACGCAACAAACTACGGCTTCCACAACAACGCAACAAACTACGGCTTCCACAACAACGCAATAAACGCCTCTTGGGGCTCCATACCCCTCCCACCTAAAATTACTTCCGGTTAACTAGTTGACTCAAGCTCACCGGAGAACAAAAACTGTTATTGACTAACAATAAATAGTGAGTTGGCAGGAGAGTGACACCAACACACAACAACCTTAGAAAACGTTCTTGAAGGACTAGTTGTTTGAGAAAACGTTCTTGAAGGACTAGTTGTTTGAGAAAACGTTCTTGAAGGACTAGTTGTTTGAGAAAACGTTCTTGAAGGACTAGTTGTTTGAGAAGACGTTCTTGAAGGACTAGGTCCAAGAGAAAACGTTCTTGAAGGTGCATAACACGGTCTTGTAGGAGCACCAGAAAACTAGTTAATTTTGTAAAATGCTCTGGGATGGCAAAATAATACACTCGCAATCAGAGGAAAACGCTGAACGCCTTCACAATTACAAACACTTGTAAATGCACAATTGCAGCATGTGTGTTCTCCTTATTTTGCCAATAATAATAATAATAATAATTTTATTATTATTATTATTATTATTAGTAGTAGTAGTAGTAGTAGTAGTAGCAGCAGCAGCACTGAATTTATAAGGAAGCGCTAAACCCGCAAGTGATGCAGAGCCTGTGATATGGGAAATGATCAGGCTTGATCCGATGAAGAGAAGGGTAGCTTCTATTCCTTGGATCCGGAGCCTTCAGCTTCAAGGCACCCATCGCCCTACAAAGACTGAACTTACAAGCTTACTGTTATACTTTATATCATATTCATGGGGAGGCGCTAAACCCATAAGAGCAACACAGCACCTGGGGATTAGGACGTAATTAATATCGATCCAATTTTCTTGATCAACAGCCCAAATATACGTACGTACGTGTGTGTGTGTATGTACTCACCTATTTGTGGTTGCAGGGGTCGATTCATAGCTCCTGGCCCCGCCTCTTCACTGATTGCTACTGGGTCTTCTCTCTCCCTGCTCCATGAGCTTTATCAAACCTCGTCTTAAAACTATGTATAGGTCCTGCCTCTACCACGTCACTTGCCAGACTATTCCACTTCCTGAAAACTCTATGACTGAAGAAATACTTCCTAACATCCCTTTGACTCATCTGAGTCTTCAACTTCCAATTGTGTCCCCTTGTTTCTGTGTCCCATCTCTGGAACATCCTGTCTCTGTCCACCTAGTTAATTCCTCGCAGTATTTTACATGTCATTATCATATCTCCCCTAACCCTCCTGTCCTTCAGGGTCGCCAAGCCAACTTCCTTTAACTTTTCTCCGTACGGCATTCCCCTTAGCTCTGGAACTAGTCTTGTTGCAAACCTTTGCACTTTCTCTAATTTCTTGACGCGCTTAACCAGGTTTGAGTTCCAAACTGATGCTGCATACTCTAGTATGGGCCTGACGTACACGGTGTACAGAGTCTTGAACGATTCCTTACTGAGGTATCGGAAGGCTATTCTTAGGTTTGTCAGGCGCCCATTTGCTGCAGCAGTTATCTGGTTGATTTGCGCCTCAGGAGATGTGCTCGGTATTATACTCACTCCAAGATCCTTTCCCTTGAGTGAGGTTTGCAATCTTTGATCACCTAGCCTATACTCTGTCTGCTGTCTTCTTTGCCCTTTCCCGATCTTCATGACTTTGCATTTGGCGGGGTTAAATTCGATGAGCCAGTTGCTGGACCAGCCTTGCAGCCTGTCCAGTTCTCTTTCTAATCCTGCCTGATCCTCATCCGATTAAATTCTCCTCATTAACTTCATATCATCTGCAAACAGAGACACTTCTGAGTCTATCCCTTCCCTCATGTTATTCACATTTACCAAAAATAGCACTGGTCCTAGGAATGACTCATGTGGAACCCCGCTCGTCACAGGCGCCCACTGACACCTCGTCACGCACCATCAATCAATCAATCAATCAATCAAGTTTATTCTCTATAAAGATTACAATGCGGGGTTTACAGGTTTTGGATATTGTGTGGTTTACAGGTTATAAAATACTAATTACAGAGGGGGCCACTAGGACACCTAGCATGGCTAGGCATTTCGGGCAGACTTAGATTAATTCTTAACTCTAAATTATTACAGATTATGGAGTAAGTTGTATTAAGGCTAAGTGACTACATTATAGTTTGTGAGTTTAGCAATGTAAATGCTTTTGTTTTGGCACAATACACAGGTTCTATATTGGAGTATCACAGGCAAACTTATGACTAGTTGGGATTCATTATTTTATGATTAAGATTCGTATTTCTGTGTTTATAGTCAAATGGGTGAGTGTAAGTGTGAACAGGTGGTTTTCATGTAGTTAGTTGTCGGGGTGTATCAGGAAGATAAGATCTTGTCTAACGTTAGTTTTGAAAGTGATGAATGTGTCTGCAGTTCTAGAGTTTTCAGGTAGGGTGTTCCAGATTTTAGGCCCTTTGACATACATTGAATTTTTGTTAAGGTTTAGTCGGACACGGGGAATGTCATAGAGATGTTTGTGTCTGGTGTTATGCCTGTGGGTCCTGTCACAACTATCAAGAAAGCGTTTTAAGTCAAGGTTAATATTGGAATTTAAGGTCCTGTAGATGTAGATTGCACAGTAGTAAGTGTGGATGTTCTGAACAGGGAGTAAGTTTAGATCTATGAATAGTGGGGGATGGGGGTGTTGCCAGGGATGGGATTTAGTGATTATTCTTACTGCAGATTTTTGTTGGGTTATTATTGACTTTAGGTGTGTTGCTGCAATTGATCCCCAAGCACAAATAGCATAGGTGAGGTATGGATAAATGAGTGAATGGTATAGTGTGAGAATGGCAGTTTGCGGCACGTAGTATCGTATCTTGGAGAGGGTCCCAACTGTTTTGGATACTTTTTTTGTTATGTGTTGGATATGGGTGCTGAAATTCAGGTTGTTGTTGAGGTATAGGCCTAGGAATTTGCCCTCATTATGTCTGGCAATCAGTGTTGTCGATCTTAATGTTAAGTTGCGCAACACCTGCTCTGCTACCAAACATAATATAGTAGGCTTTGTCAGTGTTAAGTGTAAGTTTATTGGCTGTCATCCAAGTCGATATTTTGAGCAGCTCCTCGTTAATAATGATGTTGAGGGTGGCCAGAATAGGGTGGGAGATGACATAAGTCGTGTCGTCAGCAAAGAGAGTGGGTTTCAGGTGTTGGGATACGTTTGGAAGATCACTGATGTAAATGAGGAAGAGCAGGGGACCAAGGACACTTCCCTGCGGAACTCCAGTATCAAGTGGCCGTGTTGATGAGGCTGTGTCTTTAATGGTGACATACTGATACCTATTAGTAGTGTAGGATTTGAAATATGCAAGCACATGGCCTCTTATACCATAATGGTCAAGTTTGTGGAGTAGGATGCCGTGGTCTACTGTGTCAAAAGCTTTTCCTAGGTCAATAAAAATTCCTAGCGGATATTCCATATTTTCCAATGCTGTGTAAAGCAGGTCTAGCATTTTTACAATTGCATCATTAGTGCTTTTATTTTTCCTGAATCCAAATTGGCAGGGGTTGAGTATGTTTTGTGCCATTATAAATGAATATAGTCTCCTGTGTACGAGTTTCTCGAAGATTTTGGATAGCAATTGTAAGTTTGTTATTGGCCTATAGTTGTTTACATCTGTAGGGTCACCACCTTTATGTATTGGTGTAACCCTTGCTGTCTTGAGTAGTGTCGGGAAAGTGCTAGTTTCTAGTGACTTGTTAAAAAGTAATGTAATAGCATGCGAAAGGTCATGGGCCGCTCGCACCATGATTAGTTGTTGCCTCCCTGTAAGGTATTCTCTGATACATTGCAGTGCCCTTCCTGTTACGCGTGCCTGATCCTCTAGCTTTTGCACTAATCTCTTGTGAGGAACTGTGTCGAAGGCCTTCTTGCAATCCAAGAAAATGCAATCTACCCACCCCTCTCGTGTCGTACTTCCGTTACCTTTTCATAAAACTCCAGTAGGTTTGTAACACAGGATTTTCCTTCCCTGAATCCGTGCTGGTTGTTGTTTATAAGCTTGTTCCAAGCTAGGTGCTCCACCACTCTCCTCCTGATAATCTTCTCCATGACTTCGCATACTATACACGTCATTGACACTGGTCTGTAGTGTAGTGCCTCGTGTCTGTCTCCTCTCTTAGAAATGGGGACTACATTTGCCGTCTTCCATACCTCAGGTAGTTGCCCAGTTTCAATGGATGTGTTGAAAATCGTTTAGTGGCACACACAGCATCTCTGCTCCTTCCCTAAGGACCCACGGAGAGATGTCTGGTCCCCCCGCCTTTGAGGTATCAAGTTCACTTAGCACCTACTTCACCTCCTCCTCGATTGTACTTCATTCAGCACTTGTTGGTATATCCCTTGTTGGTGTATCTCCCTATTCTGACTTCTCAGAGTCCTTTCTGTCTCCATTGTAAATACTTCCATAAATCTCATGTTGAAGTCCTCACATACTTTTTGGTCGTTTCTTGTGAGCTCCCCACTTTCCTTCCTCAGCCTAATGACCTGGTCCTTAACTGTTGTCTTCCTCCTGATGCGGCTATATAACAGCCTCGGGTCAGACGTGACTTTCGATGCTATGTCGTTTTTGTACTGTCGCTGGGCCTCCTTCCTTATCTGCGCATACTCGTTTCTGGCTCTTCGACTAATATCTTTATTTTCTTGGGTCCTTTGTCTTCTGTAATGCCACAAAAACCTCTTTACCCTTATCTAAATACTGTTCACCTATATGTTTCACAGTAAACACTTAGTCTACACAACCCCTACCTTTCCTAAAGCTTCCTTGTTCATCTGCTACCCTACTCTCCGTCTTACTCTTTATTCTTGCAATAATAACTATCATACACTTTACCAGGTATACTCAACAGACTTATTCCCCTATAATTTATGCACTCTCTTTTGTCCCTCTTTTGTCTGTGTGCATACACACACATAACTGTCACAGTCTAGTACATTGTAACTACTGTTCTCTGTGTTGTGTTGACAGATTACTTACACATGTCAATGTAATTCACAAGGTTACAAAAAATAAACTCAATACCTTGGCCAGAATACACAAAAGCCCTGCACCTAGCAGGCTGAAACTTCTAATGCCGTTTCGGTCGGACTTGAACCATTAACAAGTCATATGTTAACACTGGTTCAAGTAGGACCGAAAAGTCGTCATAACTTTGTTTCCCAAGTGCATTTTTTTTTTGTAATAAGGTTAAAAAACAGTGCACTGATGTTATGTAACACTGAACTGTTGCCATGTTTCCCTATCCGCTACGAGACAGTCACCATCATTCATTAAATAGCTGTTTACCAGACAATTCTCCGAACTGCAAAATCCTCACCCATCCTTCGGAGTGCAGGCATTGTATTTCCCAAGAGCACTCAAGTCTGGTTAACCGGTTTCCCTGAATCCCTTCATAAATGGTATCTTGCTCACACTCCAACAGCACGTCAAACCATAAAAACAACCACTTGCCTCCACTCACTCAAGACTATTGGACATGCAAACATCCTTTACTTCCTCTCTCCAACCCTTCCCCTGGAACACATTTATGTACTCTCTTCCATCACACATTTATTTACTCTCTTAGCCATCCTATTTTCCCTCCTGTATGTGTCCAGACCACCTCAATAATTCCTCCTGAGCTCTCAGAATTAAAGCTTAGATAATTCCAGTCTTAATATTTACACATCGCCCTCAAACATGACATCTCCACTGGGGGTTAGCGATAAACCCGACCATATAGCACCTGGAGATCAGGTCTGATCCAAGGAAGGGGAATGCAGCTCCATTTTCTTGGATCAAGAGCCATTCACCAGCATCAAGGCAACTTCCCCTTCCTTGAAGTGTTAAGACAATATAAAGATTGACTAAGAACAGCAGACCAGGAAGTGTTGTCGTGGGTGTCGCGTAGGCCGCCCGTGGTGTGTTCTGTGGGCGTAGACGAGGTCGCTGCCCGCCTACACCCACAGCTGCACAGCCTGCCTATATGTCACCACACATGACTGCTGCAGGCCACCCACAGACGCACAGTCTACCTATATGTCACGACACACTCATGACTGCTGCAGGCCGCCAACAACTACACAGCCTACCTATGTCACGACGTACTCATGACTGCTGCAGGCCGCCAACAGCTGCACAGCCTACCTATATGTCACGACGCACTCATGACTGCTGCAGGCCGCCAATAGCTGCACAGCCTACCTATATGTCACGACGCACTCATGACTGCTGCAGGCCGCCAACAGCTGCACAGCCTACCTATGTCACGACGTACTCATGACTGCTGCAGGCCACTCACAGCTGCACAGCCTGCCTGTCACCACTCATGACTGCTGCAGGCCACCAACAACTGCACAGCCTGCCTGTCACCACTCATGGCTGCTTCACACCATCTACAATAACACTTCTATTACAACAAAGATGGCGGGTGATAACAATTTTCATAAGAGATTGGAAAGTAATTAAAATTGACTCATTACCATCAAAAACCGAATCACAATTACAGCAACACTACATTCACAGCATTATACTACCATATCACAGTATCATACCTACCACCACCACAGCATCACCGTATCAGCACAGCATCACTACCATATCAACACATCATCACACTCACAGCAATCCCATCACAGCACCACCATCACAGCATCCCCATCACATCACCACAGCATCATTATCATATCACCATCACAGCATCCCCACCATTCACAGCATTACTACCATACCATCACAGCATCATCCTACCACCACCACATCACCATATCAGCACAGCATCACCATTTCAGCACAGCATCACCATATCAGCACAGCATCACACAGCACCACCATCACAGCATCCCCATCACAGCATTATCCTACCACCACCACAGCATCACCATATCAGCACAGCATCACTCAGCACCACCATCACAGCATCCCCATCACAGCATTATCCTACCACCACCACAGCATCACCATATCAGCACAGCATCACTCAGCACCACCATCACAGCATCCCCATCACAGCATTATCCTACCACCACCACAGCATCACCGTATCAACACAGCATCATCATAGCATCACACACACACACAGCATCACTATATTACCATTACAGCATCCCCACCATCACAGCACTCAATATCATAGCATAAGCACAGCATTCCCAATATCACAGCCTCCCCACCACCACAGCATCATCATATCACCAGCACAGCATCACAAGAACAGCATTCTCACCATCACAGAATCCCCACCATCACTGCATCACCACCACAGCATCACCATAGAATCACCACCACAGTATTACCATCACAGCATCCCCACTAACAGCATTCCCACCATCACCATCACAGTATCCCCACCATCACTATCATCATCACAGCAGAGACCTTAGGCCTCACCATCACCAACAAACAACAATACTTCACCATTCTTCCTCAAGGTGTAAGGCTGGTGAAAGCTTTTAGTTTCAGAAGTGGTGTTACGACCATATTGCAGCAGTCACAGCTATGCTTGACTACTCACCTTCACTAGTACCGTCACCAGCAACGTTACTCCCTCACGCAGCTGCACAATCAACCAAGACTATAACAGGTGGTACAGAAGGAAAGAGCAGCAGCAACGAGTGTCACTCCTCCTTCTTTCACCTCCAAGACAACACTGACGATGCCCACAAGTCGTACTGCCATAATGATGTCATTGCTGCCGCATTGTCACCCAAACTCTCGTACTGCATGAACTATACAAACTCAAAAACATTCTCATATACACTTGTCACGCTCTTGCCTCCATTGTCATGATAATTAAATCCCTCCACTCGTTTCAACAGCCACTTTTAGCGCGAGAAATGGCTGGCTAGAAATTTCTAAAATAGCGGAGGTTGCCATTTCCACTTTCACCTCAGACACAAACATACTTCTAGCCTCCCTCCCTCCCAAAAAATATTAATTACTCCCTTTTTTGCTAATGATGTTACGTAACTTTCCCTAATGTCCGTATTACTTGTAAATTGTTGATGGTAAGTTCGCCAAACCAGCAGAAATACTGAGGGTAGAGGTTACCGTTAGTTTAGTTGGGATCACTACTTGTTGCTTGATCAAATCTCTCCCAAGGTGAGTGACTGTCCCCACCTCCACTGTTGTGGTAGTGTGGTACATGGTGTGGTGTGGTACATAGTGTGGTACATGGTACAGTGTGGTACATGGTACAGTGTGGTACCTAGTGTGGTACATTGTGGTACCTAGTGTGGTGTGTGGTACACGGTGTGGTGTTTGGTACATGGTACAGTGTGTGGTACATGGTATGGTGTGTGGTACTTGGTGTGGTGTGTGGTACATTGTGTTGTGTGTGGTACATGGTACAGTGTGTTGTACATGGTACAGTGTGGTGTGCGGTACATAGTGTGGTGTATGGTATATAGTGTGGTGTGGGGTACATGGTACAGTGTGGTACCTAGTGTGGTGTGTGGTACACGGTGTGGTGTGTGGTACATGGTATGGTGTCTGGTACATGGTACAGTGTGTTGTACATGGTACAGTGTGGTGTGTGGTACATAGTGTGGTGTGGTACATGGTGTGGTGTGTGGTACATGGTACAGTGTGTTGTACATGGTACAGTATGGTGTGTGGTACATTGGTACATATTGGTGTGTGGTGCATAGTGTAGTGTGTGGTACACGGTGCGGTGTGTGGTACATGGTACAGTGTAGTACATAGTGTGGTGTGTGGTACATAGTGTGGTGTGTGGTACATAGTGTGGTGTGTGGTACATAGTACAGTGTGGTACATGGTATAGTGGTACACGGTGTGGTGTGTGGTACATGGTACAGTGTGGTATATGGTGTGGTGTGTGGTACATGGCATAGTGTGGTACATGGTGTGGTGTGTGGTACATGGTACAGTGTGGTGTGATACATGGTACAGTGTGATACATAGTGGTGTGTGGTACATGGTACAGTGTAGTACACTGTGTGGTTTGTGGTACATATTACAGTGATACATGGTATAGTGTGGTACATGGTGTGGTGTGTGGTACATGATACAGTGTAGTACATGGACAGTGTGGTACATAGTGTGGTGTGTGGTACATGGTACAGTGTGGTACAAGATGTGGTATATGGTGTGGTACAAGGTGTGGCATATAGTGTGGTACAGAGTGTGTGGTGTGTGGTCCAGTGTGGTATATGAAGCGTGTGGTACAAGGTGTGGTACATGGTGTGGTACATTGTGGTACATGGTGCAGTACAGCATGTAGAGTGTTAGTATATATGGGATACGTTGTGGTACATGGTGTGAAACATGCACTACATCATATGGAGTGGTAGTGTATATGTGAGGTACATGTAGCACATGGAGTGGAATAATGGGTTGTGTGGTACAGAATTATGTGGTGCAGTATGTGATGCGTGGTGTGGTATAGCGTGTGGTACATGTTTAAAAAGTGTGGTGTAGCATATGGCAGGTAATACTAATTACAGTACATTTGGTTCATGGTACAGTGTGTGGTGCACCTTGCGACACAAGGTATAAAGTGGTTGTAGTACGAAGTAGTACATGGTACTTGTGGCATAGTATGGTGTGATGCTAGGTGGTATGTCACACAGGATGTAGCACAAAATATTGTACGCCATGTGATTCAATGTGTTAAGTGGTACATTATAATAAAAAAGAAGCGCTAAACCACAAGGGCTATGGTACAACATGTGGTACAACATGCAGTACAAAGCTCGGTAAAGAGAACATGAAACATGAGCTGATAAACAAAGAACATATTTAATATTATTATTATAATCAAAACTAAGGGCTAAACTCATTATGATCATACAATTTAACAACATATGGTACGGATAGGGTTAGAATCCATGGCGAGTGAGTCGTAAAACTCCAGACCACTGCGTCAGCGTAACGCATATTTGGGAGCGTGACCTGGCATCTCAGTGGAGCAAGCAGATCATCCGTGAGAAGAACATGGCTGACCCTCCTATTTCCAATCCTGGTATTTCCATTCCTGGTATTTCCAACTCTGGTATTTCCAGTCCAAGTATTTCCAGTCCTGGTATTTCCAATCCTGGTATTTCCAGTTCTGGTATTTCTATTGAGCCTTGTTAGAGTACAACAAAATATTAATATAATCAGGGAAAGCGCAAGGGTCATACAAAGCTGCAGGGAAATGTGTGCAAGGGTAGGAGGCAGTGAGGAACATTTGTGAACAAGGGTAGCAGGGAGTGAAGGACAATGGTGAACAAGCTATAGAAGGGAGTGAAGGACAATGGTGAACAAGCCGTAGTAGGGGGTGAGGAACAATGGTGAACAAGGGTAGGAGGGAGTGAAGGACAACAGTGAACAAGGCATAGTAGGGAGTGAGGGACGATGGTGAACAAGATGTAGTAAGGAGTGAAGGACAATGGTGAACAAGGCGTAGGAGGGAGTGGGCAATGGTGAACAAGGGTAGGTGGGAGTGAGGGGGCAATGGTGAACAAGGGTAGGAGGGAATGGGGGACAATGTTGTGAAAGGGTAGAGGACAGTCAGTGGGGGTCAGGGAAGGGTAGAACACAAAGTTTGGTCGTGAAAGTCCAACATAATGCCTTAAGTTTTGCCTTATTCATAATGCATTCTCTTCCACATATTATGTGCTGTATGTTGACGGCTGTTCACCAACTCATTGTTGCAACTTGTATTGTCATTGTTATCATGCAGAGCGAGAATATACGGAAGGTGACTAGCCACTACTCATGGCACAAAACCTCTATCATGAATCAAGACAAGACTATTATCATTATTATTATTATTATTATTATTGCATTCATGGAAGGGCACTAAACCCATAGGAATCATACAGCACCTGCAGGAATGAGAGGCATTCAAGTTTGATATGAGGAAGGGGAGCACAAGTTCAATTCCTTGGATCGAAAGCCTCTCATCAGCTTCAGGGAACTTCCCTTGAGGGAGTTAACTAATAGAAAACAAAGTTTGCATAAATGGGGTAAAATCAGAAAGAGGGATCAAACACATTTGGCACATTGTTAATAATTTACATAACATGAATAAATTCACTGATGACATAAAAATAAGCCGATCAACAGATTTGGGGAAGATACCACAAATTTCATGAAAATTTGGACATAATGTCATTCAAAGTTGTGCATAGCCAAGCAAATGTAGGCCTCCCATACATGCATATGAATAGCCCACAAAGATGTCACACTAGTGACATCTGCCAACAGTCAGTGATCATAGGCTACCAGTCTGGTGTCAAGCACACTGCATTATCCTTCTGCTCCCCCTTGCTCAACTCTGCTGCTCCCATGGGTCACCTCACTACCAGTTCTTGTAAATATGTTAATAATCCAAAGCAATCCTACAAAATCAGTGGTAATATCAGCTAACAGAGGCCAGCCTTCCCTGAAGAAGTATAGTCTCTGCAGCTACATGAGGAGAGGAAGCCCCAGCTAGTGCAATACATGATATCTATGGAAGCCTCATTTACACCATCCTAACCTCTTCAAGGGGGGCTCCTTGGCGTGGTGAAGAGGCTCTTGGTCTGAGGAATTAGACCTGTCGGTCTCCTTCCTCAAACCGAACCTAACTATCCCCCAATCCCCCCTTCCCTATCCCATCCTCCTCTTTTTCCTTTCCTCCTCCTCCTCCCCACCCCTCCCTTTTGCCCTTCCTTTTTTGGCCTTTGGGATTTTTCCCAAAGGCGTGCTAGTTCCTGGGTAGGGGAAAGGGTACCAGGGTTCATCCCATTCCATTGAGATTCTTGGCGGTGGCGTAGTTTGCCGTGGAATCTGGATCGCCTGGGGATGTCCTGATCCCTCTCCGGTATCCCGGAGGGTGGCTTTGGGTGTTTTTCGGGCGACGGGTGTATCTCTGGAAGCCACCTTTCGGATTCCGGGGGTGGTGGCCGAAGGAGGTATGCTTTGTGGAGGATATCTGGCCGCCCTCTATTTTGTCCACCGGGGTAGCTCGGCAGATGTGAGGTTGCTATCCCGGATTGCTGGTTTACTGGCATGATGGGTAGGGTGTGGCACGAGTTCTTTTTTTTCTTAAAAACAAAAAGAAAGAAGTAACCTAACCATGGAGTACCCGATCCATGACCCCGCTACCACCGGGCCCCTTATTATTACCGCACCATGTTCTGACCTCGCCTCATCTTTCGGCCACTCTTCGGACGTTCCTAAGGCCCCTGTACCTCTTCCTGGTGCCGTTTCCTCACCCGCTTCAGGTACCAGGGGCTTCCACTGACTCCTTCGATTTGTCTGACCTCCGCTCTCCTTTGACTATGCTTCCAGTTTCTCCCTCTACGGTGTGGCAATTTTCGAATCGCCAGCCCGTCCCACATTGGACCGACTCTGGTCCCACTTCTAAACGTCAACGACAATCTCCTAATGATGTTACTTCGTTACCTTCCCTTTCTACTCGGAAAAGACCGACACGTTATGCACTCCCTCTCCACACTCAGTTTCACACCACACAATGGACTAAATTCTTTACATTAAGACCGACTTCTTCTACTGCCTATCTTTCCGACCATAGTATTGGCAAAGCGCTCCTACGCCACGTTGGTAGAGATATTTCCTTTCATGCTCTTAAGAGTGGTATGTGCATCATCACAGTCCAGAATTCTACTCAGGCTCATGATCTTTCTCTTCTTTCACATATCGATACTATTCCTATCACTATTGAATAACATCATTCCCTCAATTCTTGTAGTGATACTGTTATTCTGCCCCATACCATAGTCCAACAGAATTTCCAGACATGTGGCACTGACATTCTCGAACAGCTGGAACTCCAAGATCTCCCAATTCTCAAGATAGACACTTATGTTCTTCCTGCCCGCGGGCGAAGACGATACCCTTGTAATGTGGCTCGTTTAACTTTTGACAGCCGTGAACTCCCATCCTCTGTTTATGTAGCAGGACATCGGTTACAAGTTCGGAAGGTGATCCCTACACTGCAACAGTGTAGGAATTGCTGGCGATTTGGCCACCCAGCAAAATATTGCAGATCTATAGCCGAATACCCAGTCTGTGGTGCCGATGACCATTCTAATATGTCTTGCAGTCGAACTCCCTCTTGCCTCAATTGTCATGAGGCTCACCCTTCATACTCTCGCCGTTGCCAAGTCTACTTAAATGAGCGGGAAATTCGTTGCCTCAAAGAAGCAGAAGGTCTCCCTTATGCTATGGCGATTTCTCATCTCCGCCTCCAAGGGAGACTGCCACGTGTTTCTTATTCTCATGTTTCAAAGCGTCCCCCCGCTTCTGGGGTCACATCTTCTGCAGCCTCCTCTGCGGTTGCCAGTCCCATAGTCACTCCTGTATCTAATTCTTTTGCTGTCCTGGGCTCAGACGTCCCTACTTCAACTCCTCAGTCTGTCCTCACTTCTTCGTGTCCTCCCTCACGAACCCTGGTATCAACAAGACCTCGTACGACACCTCCTCCCAATCGTCCCTCTACTTCTCAGAGGCCCAAAAAATCTCCTTTAACCCCTCCTTCTCTTCATCCACCTCCACATTTTACCTTCCCGGTCTCTGTACCTGAGTCTTCCCCTTTCACTGGCTCTGTTACAAGTGTGGAGGTTCACCCTCCTCTTCGTACTGTGCCTTCCTCCCCTGTCCCCTCCCACGTTTCTTCCTCTTCTGCCACCTCCCAGGTTTCTGCCTCTTCTGTCCCCTCCCACACTTCTCCAGTACCCTCCACCCTTTCGCCCCCCCCCCCATACCTTGGTACAGTCCATTACAGCTCCAATCTTTACTCAAACTACTACTCCTTCCATCTCCAATATTGTCTCCCATATGACGTCTCTGAACTCCGAAACACTTGAAGCAATCTCTGAATATATTGCAGAGACCAAACCATCAATGGACACTGATCCACCCTCTGTTCCTTCTCTTTCCTCTTCTCCATCTGTGCAACTCCTTTCTTCACAACGCACCGTTCCTTCGCTACTTGAATGTTTTCCTTTGCCACTGCATGTGGACTTTTCTAACCCCTCTAGTCCATAGGTACCCTTACATGCGGATTTCAGGTGTCTTTATCGTTGCCAATCATGGCCTATTTACAGTGGAATATTCATGGCCTCAGGGGTAATCGGGGTGAGCTTCAGATGTTGCTCTCCCAGTTTTCCCGTTGGTGTTTGCTTACAGGAACCAAAATTACACTCTGCCGTTATCTATCATATCTCAAGCTATAATTTATTGTATTCTTCAGATCCTTTTCCTGATAGGACCTTTAATGAAAGTGCCCTTCTTCTATGCACTGATATTCCATACCATCAACTATCTGTTCGTACTTCGCTGCATTACACAGCAGCCCGTATCTACTTGCATAGGTGGTATACACTCTGTTCTTTGTATCTCTCTCCTTCTCGGGCATTATCTATCCCAGATATTGCCTTTCTTGTTTCGTCATTACTGCCACCACTTCTGTTACTTGGCGATTTTAATGCCCATCATTTCCTCTGGGGGGGTCTCACTGTGATTCCCGTGGCATTCAGTTAGAGGCTTTTCTTGCTACCCACTCCCTCCATGTTTTAAATACAGGTACTCACACCCATTTTGATCCTCGGACTCATACTCTCTCTTGCATCGATCTCTCAGTCTGCTCTTCCTCCACCGCATTAGACTTCACCTGGTCTGTTCTCCCGGATTTACATGACAGTGATCATTTCCCAATCATTCTTACTTCCCCATCATATTCGCCACCTCTTCGTAACCCACGCTGGCAGTTTGATCAGGCAAATTGGAACCTTTACTCACAACTAACTGTTTTTAGTGAGGTTCCTTCTTCGTCCTCCATTGATGAGCTCTTACACCTCTTCTCGTCCTCTGTTTTAACCGCAGCTTCTCATTCTATACCCCAAACTTCGGGCAGGCATTCTCAGAAATGCGTGCCTTGGTGGTCTCCTGCTTGTGCTCGTGCAGTACGTTTGAAATGCGCTGCATGGGGCATGTACCGGTACAATAGAACCACGGAGAGACTTCTTGATTTTAAGCAGAAGCGTGCAATCGCTCGCCGTGTCATCCGTGACGCTAAACGCACTTACTGACGAGATTGTGTCTCCACCATCACCTCTGCTTCCTCTATGAGTGCAGTCTGGAAAAAAGTACAAAAACTGAGTGGCAAATATTCTGACCCGGCTCCTGTTCTGCGGGTTGCCGGTGTTGATATAGCAAACCCACTAGATGTTGCCAATGAAATTGGCAATCATCTGGTCCGTATTTCTCAGGGGCTCCATCTATGCCCCTCGTTTCTTTCCTCAAAGTCTGCCAGAGAGTTAGCACCCTTGGACTTTTCTTCTCTCAGAGAAGAACAGTATAATGTGCCTTTTACACTTCAGGAACTGGAGGCAACACTCTCAACTTGCCGAGCATCGGCAGCTGGGCCCGATGACATTCATATACGTATGCTACAACATTTACATCAGTCAGCCCTTGCAGTCCTATTACGCCTTTTCAATCTTATTTCGTCACAGGGAGTTCTTCCACAGCTGTGGAAATCTGCCATTGTTCTCCCTTTCTGCAAACCGGGTACTACAGGACATGAAGCCTCCCACTATCGTCCCATTGCTCTTACTAGTGCAGTTTGCAAAGTGATGGAATGCCTGGTAAATAGACATTTAGTGTGGTATTTAGAGACACACAATAGTCTCTCCACTCGTCAATATGGCTTTCGTAAAGACCGTTCTACCATAGACCCCTTACTACGCTTGGATACATATGTTCGTAATGCCTTTGCGAATAACCACTCAGTTATTGCCATATTTTTTGACCTTGAGAAGGCATATGACACAACTTGGAGGTATAATATTTTGGCCCAAGCCCACTCCTTAGGCCTTAGAGGCAATCTACCATCCTTCCTTAAGAACTTTTTAACTGACAGACATTTCCGTGTTCGGGTTAATAATGTGCTCTCCCCGGACTTTATCCAAGCTGAAGGTGTCCCCCAGGGATGTGTTCTGAGCACAACACTTTTTCTCCTTGCTATAAATGATTTGGCCTCTAGTCTTCCTTCCAATATTTGGTCATCACTCTATGTTGATGGCTTTGCTATTGCATGTGCAGGCGCTGACTGTCACCTCATTACAGTTTCTCTCCAACATGTGGTCGACCATGTTTCCAATTGGGCCACCACACATGGGTTTAAATTTTCCAGTACCAAAACTCACCAAATTACTTTCACTAGACGCTCTGTCATCTCCGATCATCCTTTGTACCTCTACGGCTCCCGTATCCCTGAACGTGATACAGTCAGGTTTCTAGGCCTCCTCTTTTACCATAGGTTATCCTGGAAACCTCACATTACCTCTCTGAAGGCAACTTGTCACAGCCGGCTTAACCTTCTTAAAACCCTTGCTCATCTTTCATGGGGAGCTGATCGTCGAACTCTCCTTCGCCTACATTCCGCCCTCATTTTATCGAAACTTGATTGTGGTGACCAGATCTATTCAGCAGCCTCTCCTGCTACTCTCTCTAGCCTTAACCCCATTCATCACCAAGGATTACGTTTATGCCTTGATGCTTTTCGCTCTTCCCCTGTTGAGAGCCTCTATGCAGAAGCGAACGTTCCATCCTTATCCGATCGCTGTGATGCCCATTGCCTTCGCTACTATGTACGCTTTCATGATCTCCGCAATCCTTCCATTTATAGAATGGTCACCGATATTAGTAGACATTCTTTATTTGTTCGCCACCCCTGTTTGCTCCGTCCCTTCTCTCTTCGCCTACATTCGCTCGTCTTCTCTTCAATTACCACCTCTCTATGTTCATGTAGCATCTCCCTTTTCCCTACTCCCCTGGGAAGTTCCAGCTGTTCGAGTCTGTTCTTTCTCACTCCCTTGCTCGAAAGCCCAACTGTCTACGGTAGCTTCCCACTCTCTTTTTCTTGACCACTTCCACTCTCATTCTAATGCCATTGCAGTGTACACAGATGGCTCTAAGTCTTCTGACGGCGTAGGATTCGCAGCAGTATTTCCAGACAGTGTCGTACAAGGGCATTTACTATCTTCGGCTAGTATCTTTACTGCTGAATTGTATGCCATTCTTGCAGCACTTATCCGTATTGCATCTATGCCTGTGTCATCATTTGTGGTTGTCTCAGACTCCCTTAGTGCTTTACAGGCTATACAAAAATTTGATACCTCAACCCTTAGTCCTCCGTATCCAACTTTGGCTATGCCGCATCTCTTCCAAGCATAAAGATATTGTTTTTTGTTGGGTCCCTGGTCATGTTGACGTACAAGGCAATGAACAGGCAGACACTGCTGCGCGGTCAGCAGTACATGACCTACCAGTTTCATATAGAGGTGTTCCATTTACGGACTATTGTGCTGTAATAGCTACCCACCTTCACACCCGTTGGCAACAACGTTGGTCTACTCTGCTTGGTAACAAACTTCAATCTATTAAACTGAGAATAGGTTACTGGCCGTCTTCTTGTCACCAGTGTCGAGGTTGGGAGACTACTCTCTCCCGTCTTCACATTGGCCATATTCGTCTTACTCATGGTTATCTCATGGAGAGGCGCACTGCTCCTCTCTGTGAGAATTGTCAGGTTCCATTATCGGTTAGCCACATTCTATTAGACTGCCCACTTTATCAATGAGCACGCAGAATATACCTCCAACGTCGTCTTCGCTCCACTGCTCTCTCTTTACCTTCCCTTCTCGCTGATGGACCCACCTTTCATCCGGACTCTCTCATTGACTTTTTGACAACAACTGACTTACTTCACAAACTCTGATGGTACCTTCAGCCCTTTCTACCTCAATCTCTTGCTGCCCTCTACCCCCGCACTATCCCCTGGCCCGCTGTTTTCTGTAACCTACTGATCATCCCTCCCCCCTTCTACTGCCCAATACTCTCGCTTCCTTCCCTACCCTGCATAGCCCTTGTGGCTTAGTGCTTCTTTTTGATTATAATAATAATACACCATCCTAAAAAGGTGGCAGCCCACAGAGGATTAATTTTTGCAAGCCACTATATGAAACACCCTTCAAATATTTTTCTATCTTTATCATGTCCTCTAAATCTTAAGACGAAAATTTTTGCCACCAGAAAAATTCATTCAACTTCAAATTTCAGAATTAGCTTATTCCAAAATGATAGGCCTGAACAAATTCCACAAACTCAAAACATGATTAATGAAGGAAACTACCTCACTGATCATCAAAATCAACATTCTAAAGTAGCTCCCCTCAAGGAAGGTTCCTTGACACTGGTGAGGGGCTCTTGATCTAGGGAATTTGATCTGTGCTCCAGTTCCCTGAATTAAGCCTGAATACCTTCCACATCCCTCCACAGGTGCTATAATGCTACGAGTTTAGTGCTTCCCCCTTGATTATAATGATAATCTACAGTAGCTGAAAATAGGATAACAGAATCAAAACACAGCTTATCATAAATGAATCTTTACAATATTTATTATAGAACAGGCTAATCTTTACATCACATATATTTTTAAATTACAAGTATCATAAGAATTTACATCATAACCAATGTAAGTAGTACTATATATAAACTACAGTATAATACTGCAAAGATTTTTTTAAATTATTACAAGTATAGGATAGTATCTTTTATCAATTTGTCTTAAAACACCAATTTATTTAATCTATTACACGAGAAGTTTTTTAGTCCAAATTTATGAGGATCTACGATTGAAAAAACTGTACAAAGGGATGATGTACTTTTCCAGCAACACCTCATCTATTACCTAGGTATGATAATGCCAATAAATTTATAATAAATTTTTGATATTGCCAGTTCTCTAATTCTGTTAAATCTGATTTGCTCTATTAGACAGCTTTATTTTGTCTTTGCGCTGAGCTACCTCACCTTTGGTCACATTCTCCACTTGTGAACACTGAAAATTTACATGTATTAGTTTTTTTAGTCACATTAAATACAAAAATCATGAGGAAATCACAGTTTTATCTTGAAACATCTTCATCTTTCATGCTATCATCTCATCACACTTCCTGAAAAGTTCTCCCTAATCACATTTGTTATCATGGCAACCAAAAAAGTGCAGGTGGACCAACTAACAGAAAACTTAATATTTACATAGAGAAATAAATTATTTGCAAGCCATCTGATACATATTTAGCAGACTTGGAAAAAAGTGACCAACAAAATCTTTTATTGAAATAATGTGAAGAATATTACCTTTGTGACCATACTGCCATCTAGAGCACCTATCATTTAATGAAATGGAGGTGGGAAAAAGACCATAAAAGACAAGAGAAAACATAAAAAGAGAGGTTTTAAAAAAAAAAGTGAGATCTTTTCATCTGTAGCCTTGCACACTATACACACTCTTGCCCTTGCCTAGCATGCTTCCTTTAATTTATAAAGACATTAGATGTCACAATAGTTGCTGCTAACCTTCCTGAAACCCTTCAGGACAGATGCACCAATAACAATAAGCATTTTTTTTTAAGCTAAAGCACTCGACAACCATATAAAACTTTCCACTTTATAAAGGTAAATATTTAGCATAAAATATATAATGGGAAGGACCATTAGGATGTCATAAATATCAGAGGGAAATGGTACAATAAAACAAACTTTGCAGCCCCAACACCTGAAATCGGGGAAATATACACTTTGTACATATTGATCGCACCTTCAGGCAGGGTGACCAACCCATTATGAAACAATTTAAATCCATTACAGCTTACCATCCATCTATCAACATGATAGGAAAATGGAGTGCCAATTGCTGATCAGTTTGCTAAATTTTATACAACAGTCTAGTCAATCTATGTACACTCTGAATTGAAGGGCTAGAAATCACTCAACTTCACTGGAATGATCAATTAGTCCATGTTAGACAAAATGAAGGTCATTCTAAGAAATATTGCATAATTTGTGAGGACTCACCCTTACACAAAGTCTCACTCTGTTTTGGAAGGGAATGTTTAGTAATACAGTATTCAGTAAAGGGTATCAGAGTGATATATTATAAGGCAGAGAAGAGACTAGGTACATGGAGAAAGTTTACACAAGGGAAGCTTAAAACTTTGACCATGTTTTCTTATGTAAACAGACAAACAAAACTGATGTCTGCCAACACTTCGAGTGATATTTAAAGCTACCAAAAATTCCCTGTCTACCTCTTATGACACCCTGTGCAATAATAAATAAATTATTACATTCTTCCAAATTAATCAAAATGTTAGATAACCAACAATTTTCATTCTTGTGCAAAAGTACAAATTACATTGTTAAATTCAGGTCATTGTAATTAACCTGTTTATTATACAAAAATGACTGTGTATTACATGATTAACTAGGAAACAACTCAAATAATAACAATATATGAAGAAAGTCTAAAGAATTTAGCAGCAGAGCGGAGGCATGGATAAATTACACCACACCAGTATGGCACTTTAATATTGAAGAGGTACACATGGAACAGGAAATAAAGTAAGAAGTATAGTGGTGGTGTGTGTAGTGTAGTGTAGTGTTCTTGCATGATGAGAGATATGGGAAGTAACATAATACATCAGCCTACTGCATCTGGTAAGTGTGAAGTGACTGAGGGCTTAGCAGGTCAGTCTGGTGAATGAGGAGGGTCAGAGCTGAAGTAAGGAGTGGCATCTTGCACCAGAAGTGTGTGGCAGACATCACACACTCTAGCAAGACGACGATGAGGTCCACTTGGCACGGTTTTGCTCACACATTCAACACAGAAGATTTTCCCACAATGACGACAGTGATGCTGAAAAAAAAAGTAATAAAAATTAGACAAACAATAACTGCTATAAACAAGTGTACTATATCATTAATAACAAAATTTGATAAATTTTATGAATATATTGCTGTACAAAACTAATTTCACATACAGTACTAACTAAAGGAAGAGCTAGACTAAAAACCACTCAAGTGATCATACAGGGATACACCATTAACAACACAAAGAATAAAGTAACAGAGGAATTTACTGATTCATCAAAAATTCTTCAAACAAGATTAAAAGTATCTAAATTTTTTGTAGCAAAATGTGGCCTAGATCCCTGTTAACAAAGTCTGTATGCTATAACATGTTTAAAAAAAAAAAAACAAGTCGGCCGTCTCCCACTGAGGCAGGGTGACCCAAAAAGACAGAAAATCCCCAAAAAGAAAATACTTTCATCAACATTCAACACTTTCACCTCACTCACACATAATCACTGTTTTTGCAGAGGTGCTCAGAATACAAGTTTAGAAGTATATACGTATAAAGATACACAACATATCCCTCCAAACTGCATGATTTTTGTACAGTGACCAGAGAAACATACTTTTTTTGGTCTTGTTGTTCAGAAAGTTGAGATGTCACAGAATCAGTAACACAATTACACCCTACCTATTACTTATACCTCTTAACATAAGTATTATAAACGACTCTTGGAGTTTTACCTTTCTCCGGCCAACAGCAGAAAACCGCTGCTTACAACTATTGCACTCTTCCTGGTCCTCCTCATGTTGCCAACGTACCTGAAAACCAAATTAAAAATTAAATGTCAGTCTACACAAAAACAAAAATATCTTGCTTGTTAGAATCCTAGGCGAGTACCACTGCCACAAAAACTAAGTAGAGTAGTGCCAGAGTAGTGCCAGAATAATTGCCTTGATCTACCATAGTCTTTCAGAATTGGATTGCTGCCTCCTACTGAGGTAATGTGATATATGCAAACATGACAAGCAAAAAATAAGAAACCCAGATAATAAATAATAAATTATTTGTAATCTCAACAAAATAATAATAAAAAATGTTTCATGATGAACCTAGCAATGCACAAGAATTCAGTGTAAATGAGTTAGACTCTAACTCATGTTAGAGGAACACCTGCCTCTTTCTCTGACTGCCTTATTTTCTCCAGCTGGACTTGCAACGATTGTGACAAGCGGACAAAATCCCGCTGCACTGCTTCAGATGTGTCCAGGTCATGCTGGAGAGTTGACACCCTTCCTCGTAGCTCCACCACTTCAGCCTCCAGCCTAGCCTGTCCAACACAATTTAAGGTGTCATGTAAGTCATCTGAAATTAGACAAATCTTCACACACATTACTGCTTCATGTGATCCCTTATAACATTAAACAACTCTTACTTATGCTAAGTCTTTTACACTCAAAAATTTTTTCATGATCTTTCTGCAGGTTTGCATCATATATATGTACATAACATAGGTAATACAGTGGTACCCAGAGTTTCGGCCATAAATTGTTCCAGAAGGCTATTCGAGTGCCCTTACCGAACAATTTTTTCCCATAAGGAATAATGTAAATTAGCTTAGTCTGTTTCAGACCCCCAAAAATACACTTACAAAAGCACTTACAATAATACACTTACATAACTTCAAGTTGGGAGGTGTACGAAACTTGGGGTACCACTGTGCCTTCATATATTTTTTAACATGTTGGCTGCCTCCCACCGAGGCAGGGTGACCCGAAAAAGAAACACTTTTACCATCATTCACACTATCACTGTCTTGCCAGAGGCGTGCAGATACAAGTTTAGATGTTCATCTAAACAGCAAATATCCCAAACCCCTCATTTAGAGTGCAAGCACTGTACTTCCCACCTCCAGGACTCAAGTAATGAAATACGTAGCTGAAAATGCAATTCGATGCTCTGTTTAGAACCCATTTTGGAGAATGTAACATCACCATTGAGTAAACTATACTATTTTCATTTTCCATGAGCAAGCAAAAATCTTAACTAAACAAAATTTACTTTAAATCAAATAACAAAAATGCTTTGCATCTTTGGTAGCCTTTAACTCTAACTACCAAGATTACCATGTAAACTTTCAGATAATACTCCTATGAAATTAGTGTCAAGAAGATGATTGGGGTACCAAGTAGCTAGTACCAAATATACTGAACATTGAGGAATATGACTAGAGCCAAAGGAAATAGTATTTTGTATAACAAACCCTGGCCTGTGTCTGCTCTGCCACTTGGGTTTTGAGGGCGGATATAATCTGCTGGTTTTTAAGTTGGGCCTCAGACTGTCTGTTCTCCAATTCCTTCAGCTGAGCATCAATCTCAGATCTACTTCTCCTTTCCATCTTCATTTGGCTTTCTAGGCTCTCCAGTAGACCAACCTTCTCTCTATTAATAGATAAAGAACAAAATTATTTAAATATTTCTCTCTTGCACTGCAACCAATCTTCATACAATGTTGCTTACTCTTGCTACAGAAGAAAACAGACATTGCAAAAATCTTAAAATACTTCTATATTTACATAAATGCAACAACCCACTCAATGGTTCCTAGTTTGAAAATAACTAAATAATGAGATGGTAATGAATAATTTTTTTTTTAACAAGTCGGCCGTCTCCCACCGAGGCAGGGTGAATAAATAACATTAAATAATATAGCAACACCACACAGAATTCAAAATACTGAATATAAAATGTGAAGTTTTGGTTTGGCTGTCATACACGATTTTTTTTTTTTAACAAGTCGGCCGTCTCCCACCAAGGCAGGGTGACCCAAAAAGAAAGAAAATCCCCAAAAAGAAAATTCTTTCATCATCATTCAACACTTTCGCCTCACTCACACATAATCACTGTTTTTGCAGAGGTGCTCAGAACACAACAGTTTAGAAGCATATACATAAGAAGATACACAGCATATCCCTCCAAACTGCTAATATCCCGAGCCCCTCCTTTAGAGTGCAGGCATTGTACTTCTCACTTCCAGGACTTAAGTCCGGCTATATAAAAATAACCGGTTTCCCTGAATCCCTTCACTAAATATTACCCTGCTCACACTCCAACAGATCATCAGGTCCCAAATACGACTTGTCTCCATTCACTCCTATCGAACACGCTCATGCACGCCTGCTGGAAGTCATATATGATATCTTGGAATAAAGGACTTAATTTCAAGGCTCTGTACAAATTCTAGTTGCAAGCTGCAGCACTGTATAGCCCTTGTGGTTTAGCACTTCTTTTTGATTATAATAATTTTTTTTTTTTTCAACAAGTCGGCCGTCTCCCACCGAGGCAGGGTGACCCAAAAAAGAAAGAAAATCCCCAAAAAGAAAATGCTTTCATCATCATTCAACACTTTCACCACGCTCATACATAATCACTGTTTTTGCAGAGGTGCTCAGAATACAACAGTTTAGAAGCATATACGTATAAAGATACACAACATATCCCTCCAAACTGCCAATATCCCAAATTCCTCCTTTAAAGTGCAGGCATTGTACTTCCCATTTCCAGGACTCAAGTCCAACTATATGAAAACAACCGGTTTCCCTGAATCCCTTCACTAAATATTACCCTGCTCACACTCCAACAGATCGTCAGGTCCCAAGTACCATTCGTCTCCATTCACTCCTATCTAACACGCTCACGCACGCTTGCTGGAAGTCCAAGCCCCTTGCCCACAAAACCTCCTTTACCCCCTCTCTCCAACCCTTTCGAGGACGACCCCTACCTCGCCTTCCTTCCCCTATAGATTTATATGCTTTATGCAATATGAACTATTAATTTCACTTTGCCTTGCCATTATCAGAAATCCAGCCTGATCCAGTGAAAGTTGTAATAGATCTTCTTATGGATGAGCTGATTATTATTATTATTATTATTATTATTAGTAGTAGTAGCAGACGACAATGACATAAATAACAAAAAGGCACAATACCGTGACTGGAACGATACACAAATAACCCGCACATAAAAGAGAGAAGCTTACGACGACGTTTCGGTCTGACTTGGACCATTGACAAAGTCACACTAACCAGAGGTGGAGCAGGACGGCTATATATAGGCAGGAAGAGGTGGTGGTGGTAGTAGTAGTAGTAGTAGTACAAGAGTTGTATATAATACCGACAAGATGAAATTAAGACACATGCACAACACCCGGGCATCCCCATCATAGACGTTTCGCCATCCAGCCAGCCACTGGATGGCGAAACGTCCACAACAAAGACAACCAGACGCCGCACATTTGTCTTAATTTCATCAGTAGTTGTAGTAGTAGTAGAAGAAGAAGAGGCAGTTTGTGTGACAATGACATAAGTTAAGAAGAGGTAAACCTTATCTTATCAAGTACATAACAAAGCTCACTGTGGGTAATGTGTCATAAAATAAAGTTTTTTCCTTAGTTTGAATTTCTGTCTTAGTCTCTCCATCACTTTGCCTTCAACTACGACTAAGACTTTGTCTTCGTCGTCTTCTTATTCTTATGCTTCTCACTGTTATTACGATAGTATTTTCAAAGTGCTAAACCCTTACACCATTTTTAAATTGTTTACATCTTAACTTTTAATCTATTTTTTAATTATGTTTGTGCAAACCTACTAACTACATTTCCAAACTAATTACATACAGCCTTTTATAAAATATAAAAAGGGAAGACTAGAACTATTTTAACAACCCAGTTCTTGAAATAGTATTATACAGTCTTACAAAGTTTCCATGACAGGTTGTGCAAGAATGGTATACAATACCGACAAGATGAAATTGAGACACATGTGCAACATCTGGGTATCTTTATTGTAGACGTTTCACCCTCCAGTGGCTTTATCAATACAAATTCCAGGACATAACTTGAAGACAGGAGAACTATGTACAGAAGATGAGGTAATCAGTCCCTCAACCTAGGAGTAGGTGCGAAGAGCACCGTAGTCGATTCAGAATCTCCACGACTACGGTGCTCTTCGCACCTACTGCTAGGTTGAGGGACTGATTACCTCATCTTCTGTACATAGTTCTCCTGTCTTCAAGCTATGTCCTGGAATTTGTATTGATAAAGCCACTGGATGGTGAAACGTCTACAATAAAGATACCCAGATGTTGCACATGTGTCTCAATTTTTCCATGACAGACTTGAAGGCTCCATTATCCCAGCATCATCTAACAGTTTCTCTTGTATTAATCTATCACAATGGTTAACAGCCATACATAACCTTTGCCACAAGTCTTTCATGTTTCAACATCATGGTATACATTTCATCTATTAATATTTCAAATATACTATACATCAACCCATCTATGTACTTTTTTATTAGACAACACTAAGCATCTGCTGTGCAACTCTTATTGTCCACATCTTTCAATGGGCCCCACTATACAAATACCATCACACAGTTTTCCTACACTAATCAACCTATTCCTCTCATCAATGAGAATTTATCCATTTCATCTTATAGTAAATATTTTTCTTGTCCCTAAAAAAAGCAAGATCTTAATCCTCACATTGCAATCACAGCACTAATTTAAATGTCTGACTGTTGTTGGTAGTTAAGGTAAGGCAATAGTCTGAAGGCCTACCTTAATTGGTCAATTTCTGAAGACAGGCGGTCTTCTATTGTGTTTTTTTCATGTTGTTCTGCTAAAACCTGGAATAAAAACTTTAATTAGTAAAATTAATCATTTCCCATTTAGTGTACAAATTTTGACATTAGTAAAAATACTAAACAGACTTTAAAATTAGCATTACCAATAAGATGAAGCTCAGGATCACATCTGCTCACTACTAGAACTTCAGCATTATATATTTAGCAACCAAGGTACTGTTAATGAAGTACTCTGTCATTCTCAGTAAGATACTTGGCCCTTCACTCAGCACTACATCCTCATGGGTGAAATAATTCATTCATTCATTCATTCTTATTCTCTTTCTCTTCCTTTCTGTTAAGCATAGCCATTTATCTGCTAAACAGGGTGACTCAGAGAAGAATATCCCTAGCTGCATTTCAAGGTCACAGATATCACAGTCCACAAGATCCTCACCCAACATTCAGAGGTTAATTAAGCCCTTTACTTGACAAACACCAAAATTTACACACTAGTCAGTTTTCCTAACTATTCACAGATATTATCTTGATCTGGCTAACAGAATCTCAACTCCCATGGGTCACTTGCTTCAGCTCTCAATACAAGCTGTTCATAAAAGACTGTTGGATGCTAAAAATTTTACTTCTGTATTATTTAATTTTATTAACACATTGGCCATTTCCTACCAAGGTAGGGTGGCCAGAAAAAGAAAATTTCACCATCATTCACTCCATCACTGTCTTGCCAGAGGCATGCTTACACTACAATTATAAAACTGCAACATTAACACCCCTCCTTCAGAGTGCAGACACTGTACCTCCCATCTCCAGGTCTCAGGTTCGGCCTGCTGGTTTCATAAATATTACCCTGCTCACACTCCAACAGCACATCAATTCCTAAAAACCATTAGTCTTCATTCACTCCTATCTAACTCACTCACACATACTTGCTGAAAGCCCAAGCCCCTCACACACAAAACCTCCTTTACCCCCCTCCCTCCAACCTTCCCTAGACCAACCTCTATCCCGCCTTCCCTACACTACAGATTTATACACTCTCAAAGTCATTCTATTTTGTTCCATCCTCTCTACATGTCTGAAGCACCTCAATAACCCCTCCTCAGTCCTCTGGATAATAGTTTTGGTAATTCTGCACCTCCTCCTTTCAAAACTATGAATTCTCTGCATTATATTCACACTACACATTGCCCTCAGACATGACATCTCCACTGCCTCCAGCCTTCCCCTTGTTGCAAGCAACCTTTGCCACCCATGCTTCACATCCATATAAGAGCATTGGTATAACTATACTCTCATACATTTCCTTCTTTGCTTCCATGGACAAAGTTCTGTGACTCCACAGACTCCTCTGTGCACCATTCACCTTTTTCCCCCTCACCAATTCTATGATTCACCTCATCTTTCACAGACCCATCTACTGACACGTCCACTCCTAAATATTTGAATACATTCACCTCATCCATACTCTCTTCCCCCAATCTGATATGCAATCTTTTGTTACCTAATTTTTTTGTTATCCTCATCACCTTACTCTTTCCTATATTCACTTTTAATTTTCTTCTTTTACATACCCTACCAAACTCATCTACCAACCCCTGTAACTTCTCTTCAGAATCTCCCAAAAGCACAGTGTCATCAGCAAATAGGATCTGTGACAACTCCCACTTTGTGTTAGATCCTTTATCTTTTAACCCCACACCTCTTGCCAACACCTGACAACACCTGTATACCTCTCATTCTTTTTTCCTATCTTTTATCCATGCCAGATCTATACACCCTCCATCAGCCTATTGTGTCTGTTCCTTCTACACATCTAAAACTCTTGTTTTGCCCTGGGTTATGCTTTTTTTAATCATCATATGACCTTTTCCTTTCTTTTTTTTAACACACTGGCTGTCTCCCACTGAGGCAAGGTGGACCAAAAGGAGAAAAATTTTCCCCATCATTTTTGTTTGTTGATAAGACCTCACCCATTCCTTCATTTCCTCTTTCACTCTCAATTATTTCTGTATTTTCTATATAATTCATCATTTATCATTTTTATTGAGATGAATTCTATAACACGCCAAATTTTTCACCTTTACCAGTGTTTTCACATCATTCCATGTACAGTGATTGGTCTTGCCTCATGCACCAACCCTCCTGTCACACACTGCACTATGACCCTCCTAACATCCACACATCTTTCTACTTCACTTTCTAACACTAGCAAACTTTTCTTCTAATAACTGCTTATACTGTACATCACTTCTGTTTTCTGAAGACGTTCATTTTCCCTCCTGTTTACCTTTTGACAACCTTATATATTCTGCTCAATTTTTTCTCTTCTACAGAATAATGACCAGGAAACCTTCAATTTAAGGGACTAATAAGGGTAGCAGGTAGCTGGTGATGGTGACTGTGGAGGATACTGATGAGACTGTTTTGACATGAACATAATAACTGACAATTCTGTAACCAACAGACTTTGTCCACTGACCCAGAATTAAGTGGCCCCCAGTAGATTTTGTCCTGTATTTTCTTTTTCGGGCCACCCTACCTTGGTGGGAATCGGCCAGTGTGATAATAATAAAAAATAATTTCCAAAGTCCATTAACTTAAAGGTTTACTGTATCAGTAGCTTCAAAAGACACTGTATGAACAAATATCTAGCCCTCAAACTAGTATCTAGCAGTAGCAACTCCAACAGACTGATTAAAGTACTGTACACACTTCATTGTATCTCTTGAATATTTAGCAAAAACTTGCCTGATCTTTAAGGAAGAGTATTTCAGACTTAAGAGTTTCTTCCAGATACTCCTTAGAGACTTTGGCAGCAATAATATCCTCACGATATCTCAGCAAGAGAAGTTGCATCTCCTGAAATGCACCATGAAAACATTATCATTACAAGTTGCAAGGCCTTCATTGGCTTATAGGAAAAGAGGAGATATGATAACCAAATTTAAAGATTAGAAAACTGGAATTTGTCAGGTGAAGCTTAGAGTACTCTGAAAAATTGAACAAGGTTAATCTTAAATGTTTAAATATTTCTAAATGCCACTTGCAGGGTTAATAGCTTTAAATTTGGTTATCATATCTCCTCTTTTCCTATCAGCCAATGAAGGCCTTGCAGCTTGTAATCTTTTCCTTGCTCAGGGAGTAGTTTTGTGTAAATACTGGTTTATAATTTCTACTTGAATTTGAGAGGGATAAGCTCTAGCTCTTGGTCCTGCTTCCTTGACAAGTCCATGTACATACACTGTCCGGAATTGACCTTACAAGATAAAAATGACAACAAGCACTGGGAGAATATAAGTTTTTATTTGATTTGTACTGTAATGCCATTTAACTGAAATTTTCCAAAGATTTATGAAGTCATTTAGGTCAGATGGAACACAGTCAAAGCACTACCTATCTCAACTGATTTGAACTACCATTCTTTCTTCTTTCAACAAACCAGCCATATCTCACTAAGGCAGGATCATACACAGGTTCCTGTACAGGAAATAAAACCTATCACAATGACAAACTACAGTACTCAAAGTTAGAAAAGTTACACAAGATATAAACATTCTCAGAGTCTTGCACATCAATCACCCTAGAGTGTGTTACTCACCTCCATGTTGTTAGGAAGGTTAATCATTTCATTTTGAAGCTGCTGAGAGTGTTGACTGTGTTTACCAACCAAGTCATCATTTTCCTTCTGCAGTCTATAAAAAATAGGTAACATTAATATTTTTTTTAACATGCTGGCAGTCTCCTACCAAGGCAGGGTGACTCAGAAAAGAAACACTTTTACCATCATTCACATTATCACTGTCTTGCCAGAGATGCATACCCACCTTTTTCCCATTTTAAATCATTCTCAAATGCTCCCATGATCACACTATTAATGCAAAACATTTTAATTATCTGTTGTATTCCTCAAAGTACATTGACCACTTTTACAGCTATGTATGTGGGGGCTGCGTTCACAACAATATTGCCTCCACCTCAGCTTCATCCAAATTTGTTCATCCAAAATACACATACAAAATAAAAAAACAGCTCTTGAATACCTAAGACTTCATTGTATTCATCCCACTTTCCAGCTTAAGAACCAACCTGGTAAGTTCTTGCTGAATTGCTTCTCTTCGCTCTGTCAGTACTTTCAGCTGATCGTGTAAGTTTGTCACAGAGGCTCTGAATCTTGCTACCACCTCATTATGCTTCACTGAGGCTGATTCAACTATGCTTGCTACACCTGCCACCTGCAAAAATTCAGTCTTATAAATACATTTCTCAGAGCACTATATTTTTTTATTAACACATCGCCCCCTTCCCACCGAGGCTGGGTGACCCGAAAAAAGAAAAAAACACTTTCATCATCCCTCACTCCATCACTGTTTTGCCAGAGACACACCAACACTACATACCTGTGATAATCCAGTATGCTCATCATAATGAAGAAATCCAAGTAAAAATATTGCAAGACTTCACTCACACGTGGCACAATTAACTTACTTTTTTCTCGTATTCTTCTGCCATGACTCGCCATTTTTCCTCCATAACATGTCTATAGGAAGCCTCTCTGTCTAAATCATCCTTGTATCGTGCAAGTGCTTTATCTAGTTCTGCTCGTTGCTTCTCTGTTTCTCGATGCTCGCTCTGAACCTACAAAATACAGAATATATTAATCTTTTTTTTGTACAAGAAGCCGCCACATTTTGTATCACACACCTTATTATTATTATTGTGATTGAAATTTTTTTTTTCATTACCACATTCAGTGGAAATGGCCACTTTTCATACTGGAAGCTTGGCTATCTGATGTAAGCACTCACCCTTGTGTTTAAAACTCAAATTTTAATCTTTTTATCACTCTGTCTTATCTATGGATATTAACCATAGCACAAATAGGAATACTAGTGATGCTGGAGCACTTGAGAAAAGGAATAAGAGTAAAAGTCTGGGTGCTCTGAAAAAATAGAAAATTGTGTAGAGAAAGGCAAAGTCCATCAGCTGCATGTTTGTGAACATAGAACCACATTATCATTAACCATCTCCACACATGGTAGGATCATTTTTTTTTTTTTAATTTTTGCCATATTTTAAAAATAAAAAAAAAAAAAAAAAAAAAAAAACATGTAGTGAAGTTAGAATGGCCAGCAGAGCTGTATTAGCTGCACCCACTTACTCTGGAAGGAACACACACAACACTGCACCAAATACTAACTTTTCCAGGCTTTACTTAATAAAGTTCATTAAGTAAATTTTTATTTAGATTTTGGGTAGATAACATAAATTTTTTTTAACAAAATGCCCGATAGTATACACATGTCCTACCTTCTGTAGTTGTGTCTGGTAAGTCCCACACAACTGGCAGGATCGTCCAATGCGAGATCTGGCACGACGAATCTCTTCATTCAAGAGGTTCCACTCTGCCTCGCTGACCACCCGTCTGCCACCCATCACCCCGAGTGACCCACTCTGTCCTACCCCATAATTTGGCAAAAATTCAATGGCCATGTAATCATCCTCAGCAGGGGACATAAGAGACTCACTCTGGGTTATACCTTCAGAATCTGGTGTCATGTCTGAAATAGAATTACATATTCTTTAACTCTGTCAGAAAGAGAGCAGCTAGTTCCTCTAAAGTATTGAAGAGGACAAAAGGAGCAGGAAATAGAGTAGACTCCTCTTGTCCTCTTCAATACTTTGAAGAAACTGGCCACTTTCTCCCTGACAGACTTAAAGAGCCCCATAGAAGTGTTAGACTTGCCAATAGAATTATATACTGTATACATAATATGCTAAATTACTAAATTTAAAATGAAAAGCTTTTGTTTTTCTTTATAGGTCACCTTGCCTCGGTGGGATATGGCAGGAGTGTTGAAAAAAATTAAATAATAATATGCTACTTGTACACATATTATGGAATAAACAGCTTTATAAGAAGACATTACATTCCTCATCATAATCCATTTCATAAATGTGGTATATTATTGTATCAATAAGATTTGCTTTATTGCTATTTTTTTGCCAGTCTGGGAAAATCGACCAAGTAACAACGATAATTTAATGGTGAAACAGCTGCCAAGTTGAGAGAAGAAATTTCCCTATATTTCAACAACCCATTTATGTTAACTTAAAGAAACAATTTATAAAAATCAAACAACTTTCAGTTATGTAGAGCATATATGTTTATTGCTGTATAAATATCTGAAGGATGGGTAGGAATGTTGCACCTTATAGGGTCATTTGAGCTGTCATGTCTGTACATCTCTGGTAAGACAGCTACTGAACGAGTCATGGCAAATGCGTTTAATTCTTTGACTCACCCTACCCTAAAGAAAAATGAATTTTCTTTTTTGTTAATACATTGGTCGTTTCTCACAGAGGCATGATGACCAGAAAAAGAAGAAATGCTTTCACCATCACTCACTCCATCAGACTTGCCAAGGGCATACTGATAATACAGTTCAAAAACTGCAACATATTTCCAAACCTTCTTGAACAATATTGTTTAAAAACAAAGAGACTTGATTTGAGTCTAAGAACATATCCAATTTTATCCCAGATGTTCTTCAATTTTTAAAACACATTGTTAGAAAATGTAACTACTACATCATATAAGGGTTTGCAGAGTTCACTATAATCATCAGTGCAAAATGCTCACCTGCTAGAGCTTTCTGCTGATCGTGCGTTAACTGGGGCATCTTATCTGGACTAAAACGCTCTGCCAACAGACTATCAGGTCCAACACCGTCAGGAGCAAGACTGTCAGGGACAAGACTGTCAGGTGGGAGGCTGCGTGTCTCTGCTTCACTGCTCTGATCGTCACTCTGCTCACTCCTATCACATAGAATTGATGCCCGTTACTCACAAGAGCAGCACCGCACGAAAGCCCATTCCTGATTTTCATTGTTTACTTCAATGCCACACCAATCTTCCTATTTAAGAATTATTCTTTTTCACACTTTAAATTTTTAAACAGAATTATTCACTTTCAATATTTCTCATTCTGAGCCTCACAAATTACTCTTAAACCACATTTATACTTTCACCACTATCAATGAAAATGCTATTATTATTACAACCAAAACTAACTGCTAAACCCACAAGGGCCATACAGCACTAAATGAAAGTATTAAATAATAAATAAGCAGATGACAGTAAAACCATTAGTAACAGAGTTGGACCAACTTTCATTGCACTTTTTCACATATCCTTTGCAACTAGAATTTTTTTTTTTTGGTCACAATGGGGAGGTACTCAACTCATATGAATCGTACAGTACATAGGGAATGGGAGATAATCAGGTTTGACCCCAGGTAAAGGAGGCAGTACTTATTCCTTGGATCAAGAACCCTTCACCGGCATCAAGGTATCCCCTCTAGAAGAATCTTCAAATGGAACAATCTAGGCTGTCAATTGTTATTTTACTATCATATTCTTTTGTTACTATGAAATTATGAAGAGATAATCTTCTTCTTTCAACAAACTGGCCGTATCCCACCAAGGCCAGGTGGCCCAAAAGAAAAAATGAAAGTTTCTCCTTTTAAATTTAATAATGTATACAGAAGGGGTTACTAGCCCCTTGCTCCCGGCATTTTCGTTGCCTCTTACGACATGCATGGCTTACAGAAGAAGAATTCTGTTCCACTTCCCTATGGATATAAAAGGAAATAAACAAGAACAAGAACTAGTAAGAAAATAGAAGAAAACACAGAGAGGTGTATATATACGTGCTTGTACATGTATGTGTAGTGTGACCTAAGTGTAAGTAGAAGTAGCAAGACATACCTGAAATCTTTTACGTTTCTGAGACAGAAAAGAGACACCAGCAATCCTACCATCATGTAAAACCATAACAGGATTTCGTTTTACACTCACTTGGCAGGATGGTAGTACCCCCCTGGGCAGTTGCTGCCTACCAACCTACTACTTAGGAAGAGATAATCATATAGTGTTTTTTTATTAAAACTTAATTAAGTACTGTAACTATCATATATTACAAGGAACTGTAACTATCATACACTACAACAGACTGTAGCTATCATACACTACAAGGAAATGTAACTATCATACACTACAAGGAATTATAACTATTATACACTACAAGGAACTGTAGCTATCATACACTACAATGAACTGTAACTATCATACACTACAACAAACTGTAACTATCATACAGTACAAGGAACTGTAACTATCATACACTACAACGAAGTGTAACTATCATACAGTACAAGGAATTGTAACTATCATACACTACAACGAACTGTAACTATCATACAGTACAAGGAACTGTAACTATCATACAGTACAAGGAACTGTAACTATCATACACTACAAGGAACTGTAACTATCATACACTATGTCATTACACTCACCAATCACAGTCCTTAGAGACTTCACACATTCCTTTTCCTACTGAATTCTGAATTTCATGATAGAGACTAGTACAAAGACCACTATTCTCCTTAAACAATATTAAAATTATTATGGTAATGTCTAATCCACACATATAATATTCAATAACTGCCCTATCTGGAATGCAGTTACTTTCTTTCATTTTATAACAATTTAAGGTTCACGAAGTCCACAATATTGTGGTCATCCTGACAAATAAATATGCCTTCAAATTTTATACTAATAAGATAGATTCATGAGCAGCAGCATAAAATACAATACCCCAAGAACATTAAGTAGGTAGAGTTCCTTGCTGCCCATCACAGATGCTGTCAATTTTTTCTGACTATTACTGGACTACAGAACCACAGCATAAAAACCAGAAAATATCCCCCTCCTTAGTCTTGTTACTATTAATATATTCTTTTATGAGTACTTAATAACTTCCTAAATATTTGTTTCTCCCATTTTTATCCCAATATCTTATACTTATTTCACCTTATTTATGAGGATGTACATAAACTTGATTGAAACTATGACAAAACCCTTGATACAGGATACGACCAGTGGGATACAGCCAGTGTATACCAGGAGTATACCTGGAAGGCGTTTCGGGGGTCAACATCCCCGTGGTCCAGTCTGTAACCAGGTCTCATTGTTGGGAGGGAATGATGGGGGGAAAAGACTGGATTTAATCTGTGGTAGGTAGGAGTGATGATGTTTACCCATGAGTGAGGTGAGAGACAGCAGGCAGTAGGGCAGCAGGTTCTTCATCAAGGTCAAGCAAGGATGAAGAACGGTCATCGTCAATCTGCAATGAAATAAAAGTCAATGTAAATATGAAATAATTCAATAACTGAAAAAGCATACACAGTAGAATATTTTGGAGGGTAATGATATACAGGAAGTAATATACAATCCCCCAAACCTGGATAAGGACCATGAGAGAGATTACTCTGGGAGGAAACTGTTAAGGCTACAAGGCAGGATAACATAGTAATTATAGGAGACTAACTTTAGTCAAACTGATTGAAATTCCTTGACTGGGAATGCAAGATGAAATATTGCAACAAATGGTACCCTCAACAAAAGCCCTAGTGATAAGTGGGTTAAGAGAATTACTGATGGTTTACACATGAATGGAGGATAATGGAAGATATGACAGCAAGTAGTATGGATTTGTCAGTTAAAAACAGAGTAGGGGAGTTAGTAGATGGGGAGATGGAGGTATTAGGTAGATGGCGAGAATATTTTGAGGAACTTTTAAATGTTAAGGAAGAAAGAGAGGCAGCAATTTCATGCACTGGTCAGGGAGGTATACCATCTTTTAGGAGTGGAGAAGAGCAGAATGTAAGTGTGGGGGAGGTGCGTGAGGCATTACGTAGAATGAAAGGGGGTAAAGCAGCTGGAACTGATGGGATCATGACAGAAATGTTAAAAGCAGGGGGGGATATAGTGTTGGAGTGGTTGGTACTTTTGTTTAATAAATGTATGAAAGAGGGGAAGGTACCTACGGATTTGCAGAGAGCATGTATAGTCCCTTTATATAAAGGGAAAGGGGACAAAAGAGACTGTAAAAATTATAGAGGAATAAGTTTACTGAGTATACCAGGAAAAGTGTACGGTAGGGTTATAATTGAAAAAATTAGAGGTAAGACAGAATGTAGGATTGCGGATGAGCAAGGAGGTTTCAGAGTGGGTAGGGGATGTGTAGATCAAGTGTTTACATTAAAGCATATATGTGAACAGTATTTAGATAAAGGTAGGGAAGTTTTTATTGCATTTATGGATTTAGAAAAGGCATATGATAGAGTGGATAGAGGAGCAATGTGGCAGATGTTGCAAGTATATGGAATAGGTGGTAAGTTATTAAATGCTGTAAAGAGTTTTTATGAGGATAGTGAGGCTCAGGTTAGGGTGTGTAGAAGAGAGGGAGACTACTTCCCGGTAAAAGTAGGTCTTAGACAGGGATGTGTAATGTCATCATGGTTGTTTAATATATTTATAGATGGGGTTGTAAAGGAAGTAAATGCTAGGGTGTTCGGGAGAGGGGTGGGATTAAATTTTGGGGAATCAAATTCAAAATGGTAATTGACACAGTTACTTTTTGCTGATGATACTGTGCTTATGGGAGATTCTAAAGAAAAATTGCAAAGGTTAGTGGATGAGTTTGGGAATGTGTGTAAAGGTAGAAAGTTGAAAGTGAACATAGAAGAGTAAGGTGATGAGGGTATCAAATGATTTAGATAAAGAAAAATTGGATATCAAATTGGGGAGGAGGAGTATGGAAGAAGTGAATGTTTTCAGATACTTGGGAGTTGACGTGTCGGCGGATGGATTTATGAAGGATGAGGTTAATCATAGAATTGATGAGGGAAAAAAGGTGAGTGGTGCATTGAGGTATATGTGGAGTCAAAAAATGTTATCTATGGATGCAAAGAAGGGAATGTATGAAAGTATAGTAGTACCAACACTCTTATATGGGTGTGAAGGTTGGGTGGTAAATGCAGCAGCGAGGAGACGGTTCGAGGCAGTGGAGATGTCCTGTTTAAGGGCAATGTGTGGTGTAAATATTATGCAGAAAATTCGGAGTGTGGAAATTAGGAAAAGGTGTGGAGTTAATAAAAGTATTAGTCAGAGGGCAGAAGAGGGGTTGTTGAGGTGGTTTGGTCATTTAGAGAGAATGGATCAAAGTAGAATGACATGGAAAGCATATAAATCTATAGGGGAAGGAAGGCGGGGTAGGGGTCGTCCTCGAAAGGGTTGGAGAGAGGGGGTAAAGGAGGTTTTGTGGGCAAGGAGCTTGGACTTCCAGCAAGCGTGCGTGAGCGTGTTAGATAGGAGTGAATGGAGACGAATGGTGCTTGGGACCTGACGATCTGTTGGAGTGTGAGCAGGGTAATATTTAGGGAAGGGATTCAGGGAAACCAGTTATTTTCATATAGTCGGACTTGAGTCCTGGAAATGGGAAGTACAATGCCTGCACTCTAAAGGAGGGGTTTGGGATATTGGCAGTTTGGAGGGATATGTTGTGTATCTTTATATGTGTATGCTTCTAAACTGTTGTATTCTGAGCACCTCTGCAAAAACAGTGATAATGTGTGAGTGCGGTGAAAGTGTTGAATGATGATGAAAGTATTTTCTTTTTGGGGATTTTCTTTCTTTTTTGGGTCACCCTGCCTCGGTGGGAGACGGCCGACTTGTTGAAAAAAAAAAAAAAAAATTCTCTACCTCTTTATTATAATCTTATTAATTATAAACTTTTTGCTACCTCTCTTTTAGAATAACTCAAAGAATGCACAATTAAAATTTACTACTCCCTGGTCTATGTTTAGTTTTTAGGAGTCTGCACTCATTAGGATCAGTCTGCCCAAATGCTCAGGCATGCTAGTGGCTTTCTTTGTGCTAACAATATCTTAGAACATGTATATCTCACATTGTATACTATGCAAAAGAATAAATATTTGTATTTGTATTAATGGCAGAATAACCAACAGAATGTTAGATAGATGGACACAGATGCAACTAATCTAGGTAGTAGGTTGATAGACAGCAACCGCCCAGGGAGGTACTACCGTCCTGCCAAGTGAGTGTAAAACGAAAGCCTGTAATTGTTTTACATGATGGTAGGATTGCTGGTGTCCTTTTTTCTGTCATATGAACATGCAAGATTTCAGGTACGTCTTGCTACTTCTACTTACATTTAAGTCACACAACCCCATACATGTACAAGCATATATATACACATCCCTCTGGGTTTTCTTCTATTTTCTTTCTAGTTCTTGTTCTTGTTTATTTCCTCTTATCTCCATGGGGAAGTGGAACAGAATTCTTCCTCCGTAAGCCATGCGTGTTGTAAGAGGCGACTAAAATGCCGGGAGCAAGGGGCTAGTAACCCCTTCTCCTGTATAAATTACTAAATTTAAAAAAAGAAACTTTTGTTTTTCTTTCTGGGCCACCCTGCCTTGGTGGGATATGGCAGGTGTGTTGAAAGAAAGAAGAAAGGTGCAACTAATGTGACATTTTTATTGTGGCAACATTTTGCTCTGGAGGAGCTTTGTAAAGACTTAACAAAGCTCCTGGAGAGCGAATTGTTGCCACAATAAAATGTCACATTAGTGGCATCTGTGTCCATTTACCTAACAAGACTGCAAGTAATAGAGAAGTGACTGACTACTGATAAAACAGCAACTAACTCAGAGAGATTATAAGACTGTACAGGAATAAATTCTCATGAAGTTAAATTGAGTATGGAAAAGAAAAGTGGACTTCATTTTTGTTTGCCATGTTAAAAGAAATAGGATAGTTAAGCATCATTAATTCAATATTTGTGTGTCTGGAGTAGCAAGAAAGCTACTGTTACTTACAAGGTCTTGAACAAGGGTTAAGCACATGAATTTTATTCCACTTGTGCAGAAATCTAACTACTGTATAGATAATTTTTTTAACATGCTGGCCATCTCTCACCGAGGCAGAGTGACCCAAAAAAAATTACTTTCACCATCATTCACACTATCACTGTCTTGCCAGAGGAACACAGATATGACAAATGTCAAACCCCTCTTTTAGAGTGAAGGCACTGTACTTCCCACCTTCATGACTCAAGTCCAGCTAACCAGTTTTCCTGAATCCCTTCACAAAATATTACCCTGCTCACACTCCAACAGCTTGTCAAGTCCCAAAAACCATTAGTCTCCACTAAATCCTATCTAACATGCTCACACATGCTTGCTGTATGTCAAAGCCCCTTGCACACAACACCTGTCCAGCAGGTATTGAAATGCCCTCAGACAAATAGT
The DNA here is from genome assembly GCF_038502225.1 of Cherax quadricarinatus. Classification (NCBI taxonomy): domain Eukaryota; kingdom Metazoa; phylum Arthropoda; class Malacostraca; order Decapoda; family Parastacidae; genus Cherax; species Cherax quadricarinatus. Next base: position 5,226,984 of record NC_091296.1, on the reverse strand, counting down.
AATGACGACAAAACTGTGAGCAGTGACACATCACTAGGAGGTACAGCTTCTTCACTCCCTCCCATGTATACACAAAAAATTAGGGTTTAGAATGACAGAAGAAAAAGGAAAAACAAAGGGAGAGAGTTATGTAGAATGCTTGAAGCATACTGCATAACAGTCAAGTTTGTTTACATAAAATGAAGCAACACCTGGCAACACAATACTATGTGCAAGTTTATAATTAATACCATGATTCTATTAAGAGTGCAATGTGTGTGATAAATTAAGCCACACCCATTAAAGATGCTATCTTCATTATAAATCTGCCCAGTGAAACAGAGAATAAGTATTTATAATGAGAGTAAGACACATGTGCAACATCTGGGTATCTTTATTGTAGACGTTTCGCCATCCAGTGGCTTTATCAATACAAATTCCAGGACATAACTTGAAGACAGTAGAACTATGTACAGAAGATGAGGTAATCAGTCCCTCAACCTAGGAGTAGGTGCTGTTCGCACCTACTGCTAGGTTGAGGGACTGATTACCTCATCTTCTGTACATAGTTCTACTGTCTTCAAGTTATGTCCTGGAATTTGTATTGATAAAGCCACTGGATGGCGAAACGTCTACAATAAAGATACCCAGATGTTGCACATGTGTCTTACTCTCATCTTGTCGGTATTATATACCATTCGTACACAAGTATTTATAATAAACCATACATCATGGGTCACTATTTTGTTCACAAAGCACTACAACAATTTGGTAATTAAGAGATTTAAATATATTGGTTGTGATCTTGCTGCTCATGAGTTGTGAGCAGCACCCTTGCCACACCATTCTTGCAGCATTTGATACTGCAACATTCTTGCACAAATAGTGTGCCATGATTGCTTCTATCCCAGATGCTTCAATCCTCAATACTTGTTTAAAGCCATTACAAAAAGACAGAACATTTACAGCTAAGAACAATTATATGATTTGTATACATCTTTTATTTAGACTAAGGAGTCTATAGGATATTAATAAGGATCAGTTGCACATTATTCAACACTAAGTAAATTAACCTCTCAAGCTCAATAAATTCTAATATCACTATATGTACTGCAAATAAAAGAAATAGTTTTAATTTCCATGAAGGAACTATAGACAGAAAACAAAAGAAATTACTAAAAGTAAAAAGAAAAACTTTCATTTTTCCTTTTAGGCCAACCTGCCTCAATGGAAGATGGCCAGTGCATTGAAAAAAAAAAAATCTGTTATGGAAGAAGAATCAGAAGGTATAAAATACTTCAACTAATGTGCCCCCCCCCCCCCCAAAAAAAAATATAAAAAAATAATTATACAAAGATCAAAAGACCGTACCTCATTTTCCGGGGAGGGAGAAGAACCACGTTTTCTCGATGCAGGAGAAAGAGATGCCAGGTGAGGAAACGCTGGCTTAGCTTCCTGTCTAGTGTCTGCTGGAGTGTCAGTCAGAGAGATAGTGGGAGTTCGAGCCATTACTTCCTCGCTCCTCTGTATGTCTGTGAGAAGAAACAACTACTGTAGGCTAAGATGATCTCATCTGTGCTCAGGTGTGGATGCTGAAAGACGAACATCTAAAATGCATAACTGAAAACAATCTAATAACACAAGTGTCACAGTGCCACTTGCTGGTCACCATGTTCTTAATGTCTCTTGCTTATCGTTATTCCCTTCCCATCTTATTACTCAACCAATCAGTGCAGTTTATACATCACGAATTTGATTAATCTTCTGCTGTTACTAATCGCCCTAAAAGCAAAATAGAGCAGTATTGTATTACATCACATACCAAAAAAAAAAAAAAAATTAAGAGGTTGTACATGCATTACAGGCACTGAATGACTCTTATAAGTGCAGTGCTTCCCCATGATGATAAATGACAACAATCTGGAAGTGTATTACATCAAGCATTAAAGAACTTCCTTGTGTTTTAATATATACCAATGCATAATCAGTAATGCAATGATTTCTGACTATTTCATTGTGATGGATAAAATAGTGTGTTAAAACACCAGACTGAGGGGATACAGTTTTGTATTATTATGGGATAATGATACACAGAATTTTTTCAAACAATACAGTATCTACCAACTCCTTTGAGTTTTGATTACACAATTGTTAGCATACCACAGAGTGAATAATTGACAAGAACTACAAAATTAATGGATAATAATTTTTCAGTGATTAAAAACTAGAAATTACCTTCCAATCTTCTCTGTTGGTCAACAGTCAAGAGAGACTGCATTCTCCTCATGTCAGCAAGATGGAGTCTCTGAGTCTCTAGGAACTGGTCGTTAGCACGTTGCCACGTGTGCTTCAAGTCTCGGTGCTGGCGCCGCTCTGTCTCATACATCTGGGTAAGTAAATAGGTAAACATTACAATGCAGAGGCAATTCTAAATTTGAAATAAAAATGTACAATGCAATAAGAGGAAAAATGTCCTATTAAGGCAATATCACAAGCATAGTCTCATAAAAATTAGTAAACTTACTTAAAAAAAATAGATAAGAGTACGGTGATGAGGGTATCAAACGATTTAGATAAAGAAAAATCAGATATCACATTGGAGGGAGGGAGTATGGAAGAAGTGAATGTTTTCAGATATTTGGGAGTTGACTTGTCAGCAGATGGGTTTATGAAGGATGAGGTTAACCATAGAATTGATGAAGGGAAAAAGGTGAGTGGGGCACTGAGGTATCTGTGGAGACAAAAATGTTATCCATGGAGGCAAAGAAGGGAATGTACAGGAGTATAGTGGTACCAACACTCTTATATGGGTGTGAAGCATGGGATGTAAATGCTGCAGCGAGGAGACAGCTGGAGGAAGTGGAGATGTCATGTCTAAGGGCAATATGTGGCATAACTATCATGCAGAGAATTCACGGTGTGGAAATTAGGAGGTGTGGAGTACTAAAAGTATTAGTCAGAGGGTTGAAGAGGGACTGTTGAGGTGGTTTGGTCATTCAGAGAAAATGGAACAAAGTAGAATGACTTGGAGAGCGCATAAATCTGTAGAGAAAGGAAGGTGGTGCAGAGGTCATCCCCAAAAAGGTTGGAGGAAGGGGGTAAAGGAGGTTTTGTGGGCGGGGGACTTGGACTTCCAGCAAGCATGCATGAGTGTGTTTGATAGAAGTGAATGGAGATGAATGGCTTTTGGGACCTGATGAGCTGTTGAAGCGTGAGCAGGGTAATATTTTGTGAAGGGATTCAGGGAAACCGGTTAGCCAGACTTGAGTCCTGGAAATGGGAAAGTACAATACCTGCACTTTAAAAGAGGGGTTTGAGATATTGGCAGTTTGGAGGGACGTCTCAGCTGTTGTATCTGAGTCCCTCTGCAAAGTTAGTGATTATGTATGAGTGATGGTGAAAGCGTTGAATGATGAAAGTTTTTTCTTTCTTTTTTAGGTCACCCTGCCTCAGTGAGAAATGGATGACGTGTTAAAAAAAAAAAAGCTACTACTTTTTAACCTTTTTCTAACTTATGCAATTTAAGAATGTCCTCTTGTCCTTGCCACTAGTTCTAAAGGGTCTCTCAAACTTCAAAGGAATTATAGTATCATAATAGCTTTCCAATATTTGTACATCCTATTTAGTATTTCTCAACTATAATATAAAGGATTGGAAAAGGCTACAGGATATAGATGAATGATAGGAGTAGTTAAATGATTACTCAGTTTCACCCATATACATTCAAGGTGAAGAGTACAGGAAGAGGGGGAAAAGGAGTCCAGAGTACAGCCCCATTAAGTGTAAAGTAAAAGTTCCCTAGAAAGTTGGTAGACAGCAGCCTTCCAGGAACATACTACTATTCTATCATGTGAGACTAAATGAAAGCTTCTTAAAAATATTTTTTTAACATGCTGACCATCTCCCATTGAGGAAGGGTGACCCAAAAAAGAAATACTCTTACCATGATTTACACTATCACTGTCTTGGCAGAGGCACACAGGTACAACAGTCTAGATGTCACTCTAAACAGTATCTCAAACTTCTCCTTTAGAGTGTAGGCATTTTACATCCCACCTCTAGGACTCAAGTCTGGCTAACCACATAGGAATTGTTAAAAATATTGCTAGTCTTTCTACTCAAGTAAACAGCTAGAACGTACTTGTCTCAGCTCTGTGAGTTGGGTGCGTATTCTGTCAACTTCATCAGTGAGAGCAGTCTTCTGAGTGTTGAGAATGGCTGTATACAGTTCTAAATCTGCCCTGGATGATTTCTCTGCTTCCAGAGTACTGCTCACACCCTTCAGCTAGAAATAATGGAAGCTGTGAAAAACTATGATACTGAAAACTCCATGTACAGTGGAACCTCAAATTTCGAACTTAATCTGTTCCAGGAGCTAGTTCTAAATTTGAAAAGTTTGAAAGGCGAAGCAATATTTCCCATAAGAAATAATGGAAATACAATTAATCCATTCCAGAAACCCAAAAATATTCACAAAAAAAAAAATACATTTATAGATAGCATTACATGATAGTTTTACATACACACAACAAATATAGTGTACAATTATTAATAAATTTAAATAAACATACTATAAAATAACATTTTTACTTACCTTTATTGAAGATTGATAATGGCATCTGGAAGATAGGGAGGAGGAGAGAGGGAGTTGGGGTTAGTGTTTGGAAGGGGAATACCCCTCCATAAGGACTTTAGGTATCAAAGCCCTCTCTGAGGTTACTTCCCTTCTCTGTCTTTTAATGCCACTAGGACCAGCTTGAGTCACTGGACCCCTGTCTCACAAAATAACTTGATCCACACCAGCAACAACTTCTCAACCTGATCGATTATCTGCAGTCTTTATTTGGGGTGCCAGGTGTAAATGATAATGGGAGCCCTTTGATTGAACTTTGTATAGAAAGGGGTTTAGTTATAGGTAATACATATTTTAAGAAAAAGAGGATAAATAAGTATACACGATATGATGTAGGGCGAAATGACAGTAGTTTGTTGGATTATGTATTGGTAGATAAAAGACTGTTGAGTAGACTTCAGGATGTACATGTTTATAGAGGGGCCACAGATATATCAGATCACTTTCTAGTTGTAGCTACACTGAGAGTAAAAGGTAGATGGGATACAAGGAGAATAGAAGCATCAGGGAAGAGAGAGGTGAAGGTTTATAAACTAAAAGAGGAGGCAGTTAGGGTAAGATATAAACAGCTATTGGAGGATAGATGGGCTAATGAGAGCATAGGCAATGGGGTCGAAGAGGTATGGGGTAGGTTTAAAAATGTAGTGTTAGAGTGTTCAGCAGAAGTTTGTGGTTACAGGAAAGTGGGTGCAGGAGGGAAGAGGAGCGATTGGTGGAATGATGATGTAAAGAGAGTAGTAAGGGAGAAAAAGTTAGCATATGAGAAGTTTTTACAAAGTAGAAGTGATGCAAGGAGGGAAGAGTATATGGAGAAAAAGAGAGAAGTTAAGAGAGTGGTGAAGCAATGTAAAAAGAGAGCAAATGAGAGAGTGGGTGAGATGTTATCAACAAATTTTGTTGAAAATAAGAAAAAGTTTTGGAGTGAGATTAACAAGTTAAGAAAGCCTAGAGAACAAATGGATTTGTCAGTTAAAAATAGGAGAGGAGAGTTATTAAATGGAGAGTTAGAGGTATTGGGAAGATGGAGGGAATATTTTGAGGAATTGTTAAATGTTGATGAAGATAGGGAAGCTGTGATTTCGTGTATAGGGCAAGGAGGAATAACATCTTGAAGGAGTGAGGAAGAGCCAGTTGTGAGTGTGGGGGAAGTTCGTGAGGCAGTAGGTAAAATGAAAGGGGGTAAGGCAGCCGGGATTGATGGGATAAAGATAGAAATGTTAAAAGCAGGTGGGGATATAGTTTTGGAGTGGTTGGTGCAATTATTTAATAAATGTATGGAAGAGGGTAAGGTACCTAGGGATTGGCAGAGAGCATGCATAGTTCCTTTGTATAAAGGCAAAGGGGACAAAAGAGAGTGCAAAAATTATAGGGGGATAAGTCTGTTGAGTGTACCTGGTAAAGTGTATGGTAGAGTTATAATTGAAAGAATTAAGAGTAAGACGGAGAATAGGATAGCAGATGAACAAGGAGGCTTTAGGAAAGGTAGGGGGTGTGTGGACCAGGTGTTTACAGTGAAACATATAAGTGAACAGTATTTAGATAAGGCTAAAGAGGTCTTTGTGGCATTTATGGATTTGGAAAAGGCGTATGACAGGGTGGATAGGGGGGCAATGTGGCAGATGTTGCAAGTGTATGGTGTAGGAGGTAGGTTACTGAAAGCAGTGAAGAGTTTTTACGAGGATAGTGAGGCTCAAGTTAGAGTATGTAGGAAAGAGGGAAATTATTTCCCAGTAAAAGTAGGCCTTAGACAAGGATGTGTGATGTCACCGTGGTTGTTTAATATATTTATAGATGGGGTTGTAAGAGAAGTAAATGCGAGGGTCTTGGCAAGAGGCGTGGAGTTAAAAGATAAAGAATCACACACAAAGTGGGAGTTGTCACAGCTGCTCTTTGCTGATGACACTGTGCTCTTGGGAGATTCTGAAGAGAAGTTGCAGAGATTGGTGGATGAATTTGGTAGGGTGTGCAAAAGAAGAAAATTAAAGGTGAATACAGGAAAGAGTAAGGTTATGAGGATAAAAAGATTAGGTGATGAAAGATTGAATATCAGATTGGAGGGAGAGAGTATGGAGGAGGTGAACGTATTCAGATATTTGGGAGTGGACGTGTCAGCGGATGGGTCTATGAAAGATGAGGTGAATCATAGAATTGATGAGGGAAAAAGAGTGAGTGGTGCACTTAGGAGTCTGTGGAGACAAAGAACTTTGTCCTTGGAGGCAAAGAGGGGAATGTATGAGAGTATAGTTTTACCAACGCTCTTATATGGGTGTGAAGCGTGGGTGATGAATGTTGCAGCGAGGAGAAGGCTGGAGGCATTGGAGATGTCGTGTCTGAGGGCAATGTGTGGTGTGAATATAATGCAGAGAATTCGTAGTTTGGAAGTTAGGAGGAGGTGCGGGATTACCAAAACTGTTGTCCAGAGGGCTGAGGAAGGGTTGTTGAGGTGGTTCGGACATGTAGAGAGAATGGAGCGAAACAGAATGACTTCAAGAGTGTATCAGTCTGTAGTGGAAGGAAGGCGGGGTAGGGGTCGGCCTAGGAAGGGTTGGAGGGAGGGGGTAAAGGAGGTTTTGCGTGCGAGGGGCTTGGACTTCCAGCAGGCATGCGTGAGCGTGTTTGATAGGAGTGAATGGAGACAAATGGTTTTTAATACTTGACGTGCTGTTGGAGTGTGAGCAAAGTAACATTTATGAAGGGATTCAGGGAAACCGGCAGGCCGGACTTGAGTCCTGGAGATGGGAAGTACAGTGCCTGCACTCTGAAGGAGGGGTGTTATGTTGCAGTTTAAAAACTGTAGTGTAAAGCACCCTTCTGGCAAGACAGTGATGGAGTGAATGATGGTGAAAGTTTTTCTTTTTCGGGCCACCCTGCCTTGGTGGGAATCGGCCAGTGTGATAATAAAAAAAAAAAAAAAAAAATTAACACCTTTTGCAACATCAGCTTCTTTGATTTGTTCTTTCTTTGCCAGGATAGAAGTGATGGTCGACTGGTTTTTCCCATACATCCTGGAAAGCTCAACAAGTCTCACACCACTCCCATACTTCTGTATTATTTCCTTCTTCACATCTATGGTGTCTCACTTTCTTTACCACAGGGGTACCACTAGTAAGTTTCTTTGGGCCCATGGTAGCTTATTTCACAGTCCCACAAGCACTAAACACAATGAATTAATTGTAAAATGTTTGAATGAGACCGCAAGTTAGTGTTCACTCAAGCATCAACAAAGCCAGTCTGGCTCATGGCGCCTGCGCGGGGACCAGACAGAGTGGGCTGGTGGACAGGTCCGGTACCCGGCAGTTCAAAAATAGGGGCGAGTTCGATAATAGGGACAAAGTTGGTTCGAAAAAAGCGGTCGATTTTCAAAGAGTTCGATAAGCGATACGTTCGAAATTTGAGGTTCCACTGTAGATGCAATTCAGGCATATCACTCACGAACAAAGTCCATAAGAGATAATATTTAAAAAATATTAAGTTTACAAATACATACCAATTTGCAGTTACAAACATATGTGACAACTAACTTTTGTACATTTGTACTATTGTTTCCCATAAGAAAGCAAGTTCCATGATACAAATAATTCATTTGCAAGGAACAATGAGAATTTATAAGTTGGGACATATCAAATGACCCTCCCCCTTCTTATTTTAGATCTGAACCCCAATTATACCACTGTAGCCAATAATATTCAATTGCAGCTTTAGTTGTGCTCACCTTTTCATCAAGTTGCTTGACCACCTGTGCAGCATCAGTGCCTTGTAGGAGTGGTGCCACAAGGTCAGCAGTATGAAGAGCAGCTGCCTGTTGGGCCTCATGAGCTCTCAACTGAGCATCTTGAGCTCGAATCTTCTCTTTAAGTGCTTGAATTTCCTCCTCCAATGGCTCCACCAATGATCGTAATAAATCAGCATCTTCTTGGGCCTTTAGAAGAAATTGAGAAATAACACACTAGAAGCTAATTACTCCAGCTGTAAAACTAAGAACCATAGATATTCTACAAAACTTAAAATTATGTACAACCTGAGACAATGTAATGGTGATTGAAATTCATATAATGTCAAAAATTTCATAAATAAATTATTCATTAGTATGTAGTATTTATTTGTATTGTTAAGCTAGTGTAGGTGATTTAGTGTAAGAACAGAGGAGAATACCTTTCATCTGCTAACTGTAAGACAAAAAAAAAATTCTAGTCTCACAGCCAGACTTCCTTGCTAAATGATTTATAAGTTGTTTTGCTTTCAGAGCTACTGAGCAAAAGATATGAAATTATAACTGAAATGTTTGGAGCTGAGCCCCTGGTCATGATGCGAATCCTGAATGTTCAAATTATTGGAATTTTTCATGGACTACTGTACATACAGTATACTATCCTGGTTATACACAACTAAATTATAGAAAATTTCCATATTTGGCCATTTGTCTTTACATACTGCTTTACTGTTTAGTTAAATTTTCAATTTAGAATTCATGTGCTAAGCAAAGATAAAATAAGTACCAAGGAAAATAGGTGAATTTACAAAATGGCCTTCAGTAAAAAAGCACAGCATAGTGGAATCATGCAGATTAAAAAGTAAGTGAATTCAAGGGTTTCACTGTACATATACTCTTTAAGTATACAGTACTAAATACATACAGAACACTGAATAATGCTATCCTTCTATCAAGTCAATAATGGAGATAAAAGGTATAAAATACCAACATATGTAGAGAGATGTAGTATAACGAGGTGCTATACTGACAACGACACAACCACACACTGGGCTTTATAGTCTGACAAACTTTGTAAAGGCCACTGTGTGGGTAAAACATTGTCAATAAAGGATTAGTGGTGTTTCTTAAATCAATCTTGTATAATATACTATATACAGAATACTTTACATATACACATGAATATGTATACCTTGTACATACAGCATGCATGTAAATCATGCTTTTGAAGCCCAACTTGCCAACTTACCACATTCAGTATTGTAACTGTTTTGTGCTAAAGCCGAGCATAAATTTAATACTGAAATAATTCCACAAAAATCGGTCTGAACATCATAAAATTAATATATAATACAGTATTTCATTGGTATTAGTAGTAATAAAAATAGCTCAATTTGGACTGTCCTTGGATTAAGCAATAATACAGTGTATTACAATAAATTCTTTTCAGCACTGTCAGGCTGCCAAGCTCACCTTAGTGAACTATTATTATAATCAACATGAAGCACTAAACCTACAAGGGCATATAGTATCACCCTGGTGAAAATTTAGCAATTTGCAGACCACATTAATTCATGTGAATACAGTAATGAATAAGAGATAAATGCACATGACAAAAATAAAAACTAAATAAGGTAACTGAGCTCTTTTGACCTACTTTACTTATCAGGAAGGACATACATACACATTATGTAAAACATGTACAGATGCTTCTTGCTTTACAATGGTTCGACTAACAGTGTTTTAGCTTTACGATGGTGCAATAAAACTGCAAAACTTTATTTATTTCTTTTAATATGCTGGCCATCTCCCATTGAGGCAAGGTGATCCAAAAAAAGGAAACACTTTCACCATCATTCACACCATCACTATCTGGCCAGAGGTGTACAGATATGACAGTTTAGAAGTCACTCTAAACAGCAAATATCATAACCCTCTCCGTTAGAGTGCAGGCATTGTACTTCTCACCTTCAGGGCTCAAGTCTGGTTAACCGGTACAAGTGTTAGATAGGAGTGGAGATGAATGGTTTTTGGGACTTGACAAGCTGTTGGAGTGTGAGCACATTAATATTTTATAAAAAGGATAAACTTGTATTCATTTATTTATTAACTTATTTGTTAATTTACTTATCCAGCGAGTTATTTATTTACTTGTTTATTTATCATGTCATGGTCATGTTCGACTTACGACATTTTCAACTTACGATGGGTTCACCGGAACATAACTCCCATCGTAAGTCAAGGAGCACGTGTAATTGTTGGTGTTGTGCTCTTGTGAAATGGCAACATGCTAGCATTTTGCCTTCCTTTTGAATCACCAAAGGAAAGCCCGGTGTCCAATGCCTATCCAGGCACAATGGGTCAAAGCCAGAGTACTGCACTGTTAGTAGCAAGCACTGTACATCAAAATGGAAAAAACTGCTGCTGGCTTTGTACCAGCCAAGGCTAGTCTGATTCCCTTCTGTGTAAATAACACATTGGACTGTACAAGTAAGCCTATGATACTCTGATAGTCTAAATCTCTTGCACTTTATGGAAATGAAAAGAATTTTGAAGTCTTATAAGAAAGCCTATGTCAAAAGTAATTTTCTGTAACTAGTAAATGCATAACTAACAGAATTATGTAAGCAAAGCAGTAAATACATCTAACATACAAAATGTAGCAAGTGAATCACAAAACACATTTCTTGCAACAGGCTTGGATACAAGATTCAGGTGAATACAAGATACAGATACATATGCTCTACCATACACAAAATTGCATAAAACTGGTTACAAGACACAATTCATGAAGCAAAATCAAAAGTTAAAATAAACAAGGTTATAGATGCATGCACAAAAAATCGTTTTACAAAAAAAAAAAAAAAAATCCAAGAAATTGTTTAACAAAAAATTCCAAAAATGTCATAATCATAAACCAAAGTATTTATGTCAAAGATTGTAAACCAAAGCAATCTTATAAATCAAATTAATCATCCGGTAGTTAATTTTAAGGCAGCCCAAAATGCTCTGCATAACCAGGGGGCATTCTATGAAGTATGTTAGTGTCAACTATTCATAAATAAATTGTATACTGTACTTTGCAGAAATAAAAATTATTTTTATCATTATCAATGTAGGCAGAGAAAATACACAAAGTCACAAACAAAGTCACAAAGTCTGAGTAAAACCTGTGGCACTAATATACATCAGTTGTCAATGCATATCCAATCATTACAAATACAAATTTTTATTTCTTTGCAAAGGTTACAATGTGTGATTTACAAGTTATAAAGTGTTAAGTACAAAGAAAGGCACTAGCATGCCTGAGCATTTCAAAAAGACCAATTAATAACCAATACAAAATTTTTAGATAGTATGCCTGAGGTGTTTACAGAAGGAGTCAATCTGATAATATTAAGAGCGTATTCAAATACAAATTATTAAAAGAAATGCCCCGAGCCAACAAGAGAAATCATCCCAAAGAGTTTTGTCAAGATCACTACAAATCATCCTCAGTCCCTCATTATCACCCGTCACCCTCACCCTAAATCATCACCCTCACTTCATCACCTCTCCTTGTCCTCACCCCTGATCATTACCCTTGCCCTCATCGTCATCATTACCACCACTACCCCCTTCATCTCACTACCATCACCAAGAACATTACAACAACTCTACTTCCTCATTATAGATAAATAACCTAAAATTTTACCATTATTAACATACTGTACAAAATAATTACATTTATCTTGTTGTTGGTATTAAAAGTACTTTCACTCGACTGCGAACTGTTAAGCATTCTAAAAATCTCTCGTGGACCAGAGATTGCAGCAGGATGAGATGAAACAACCTGAATACAAGCCTGGTGCTCTGGAGTATGGGGAAACAATGCCTGGCATCTGCTGGGTGCCAATATTTACCTGGGGTCTGACTGTGTGGTACAAGTACTGTGTACTCTGATGCACAACATGCAGGTTCAAGTCCTACTCTGGTCTGAAATTATGTTTGTGAATAATTTCACTCATTTGTGAACTGTTAGATATTCTAAAAATCTCTTGTGAACCAGTTCATGTAGCAGGACGAGATGAAATAACTTGAGCATAAGCCTGGCACTCCGGAGCATGGCAAACTCTCAATGAGTACTGTAAACCTAATTTGTACCTGTAATTTTACTTTTATACATTACAAATAACAATTTTAGTGTTGGTACAGTATTGTAGAGTGCCTGTTGGCAATTTTGTGACTTCTCCAATTTTGAGTAAGAGATGTAGAGAACAACTGTTATTCCATCAAAGCATGGATTCTAACAAGCTTGTAAATGTTCTATTTAATCAGCTTTAGGCATGACCCAGGTCCTGATACTTACCCTCTTCATACTGTCTTCCAAGTTTTCAGCATCAACCCCCGTGCCTAATGAAGAAGGCGTCCCTACAGCAGAGCCAGAAGTGGTTTTTTCTGGTGTACTTAAAGCAGACGGGCTCAGACTTGGAACTCTCTTCGCTAGAGATTTCGTAACAGCCGACAGAACTCCTGGGCTCAGTAAGCTCTCGCTTTTTGTTCGTATATCTGATTCCTGAGCATAATAAGGAAACTGTTAGCATGAGTTTCTTAAAAGCCATATATCATGTACCAATTAACATCAGAAATAAGGAGATTAAAAATAACTAAGTAGAGATCAATGAGGTAAAAAAAACAAGGTAAAGCAAACCTCAAAAATTAGGAACTTAATAATTTAAAAAAGTGTATACTGCATGAACTGCACAACCTAACTTGACTACAGTGTGCAAGCAACATTAACTGTCATCCTTGCCAATACATAATGCATGCCTGAATGCTCATGAATACACACATGCCTGCATGCTTATGCATGCACACATGAATGCATCTACTTGTTGCATAAAAAAAATTGGGCTCAGCTCTAAGTTTATGCTATCATAAGTCACAAAGCACAGCCACTATAAAAGTCAAGTGGTCATGTTTAGACCTTGACATAAATATCTATCAGAAAGCAGCATCGCTTATAGCATGTGATACATTTTCTAACACTACTATTATATATATATACCAGCTTGTAGGTCACTCACTGCTGCTTGCTCTACCTGTACATTATGTTCTTTGTTATATATTATGTGTCAAGCCAATGTGCAAGACAAATTTTGCTACAAGTAACAGAGTATTGTTGAAAATGGTATAAAATACCGGCAAGTTGAAGATTAAGACACATGTGCAACAGTTGGGTATCTTTATTGATGAAAAGTTTGCCTACACAGTATGCTTCTTCAGTCAAATACTGAGGGAGCAGCCTGAGGGACTGACCTCCTCAAATACTTTTTCTCCAAGGTTGATAGACTGATTCTATCATATTTATTTCATTATTACTGCTCCCTCAGTATTTGACTGAAGAAGCATACTGTGTAGACAAACTTTTCATCAATAAAGATACCCAACTGTTACACATGTGTCTTAATCTTAAAGTAACAGAGTACACTTCTTGAACACAAAATTAAAATCTGAAGAGTTAAAGAGAGTATGTAACCTTTTACAATAAGCATGTTGTAATTATTGTTATAATAGTCAATATAATTTGAATTTCAATCTTGGACATCAATGACCTTTAAATCTACCAAAGTAGCAAAAAAGGCTCGGTCTGGGCTAATTTTACACTCTCCAAAAGTAATGTTTCAGAACCTTTATGTGGGAACAAAATTCACTTGACTCACTGATCACTTTGAAGCTATAAAGTGAAACACTAACAAAAATACTGCAATGATTGCACCAATTATTAATTTATCATTATTATTATTTTTTTTTTATTATCACACTGGCCGATTCCCACCAAAGCAGGGTGGCCCGAAAAAGTAAAACTTTCACCATCATTCACTCCATCACTGTCTTGCCAGAAGGGTGCTTTACACTACAGTTTTTAAACTGCAACATTAACACCCCTCCTTCAGAGTGCAGGCACTGTACTTCCCATCTCCAGGACTCAAGTCCGGCCTGCCGGTTTCCCTGAACCCCTTCATAAATGTTACTTTGCTCACACTCCAACAGCACGTCAAGTATTAAAAACCATTCGTCTCCATTCACTCCTATCAAACACGCTCACGCACGCCTGCTGGAAGTCCAAGCCCCTCACACACAAAACCTCCTTTACCCCCTCCCCCCAACCTTTCCTAGGCCGACCCCTACCCCGCCTTCCTTCCACTACAGACTGATACACTCTTGAAGTCACTCTGTTTCGCTCCATTCTCTCTACATGTCCGAACCACCTCAACAACCCTTCCTCAGCCCTCTGGACAACAGTTTTGGTAATCCCGCACCTCCTCCTAACTTCCAAACTACGAATTCTCTGCATTATATTCACACCACACATTGCCCTCAGACATGACATCTTCACTGCCTCCAGCCTTCTCCTCGCTGCAACATTCTTCACCCATGCTTCACACCCATACAAGAGCGTTGGTAAAACTATACTCTCATACATTCCCCACTTTGCCTCCAAGGACAAAGTTCTTTGTCTCCACAGACTCCTAAGTGCACCACTCACCCTTTTCCCCTCATCAATTCTATGATTCACCTCATCTTTCATAGACCCATCCGCTGACACGTCCACTCCCAAATATCTAAATACATTCACCTCCTCCATACTCTCTCCCTCCAATCTGATATCCAATCTTTCATCACCTAATCTTTTTGTTATCCTCATAACCTTACTCTTTCCTGTATTCACTTTTAATTTTCTTCTTTTGCACACCCTACCAAATTCATCCACCAATTTCTGCAACTTCTCTTCAGAATCTCCCAAGAGCACAGTGTCATCAGCAAAGAGCAACTGTGACAACTCCCACTTTATGTGTGATTCTTTATCTTTTAACTCCACGCCTCTTGCCAAGACCCTCGCATTTACTTCTCTCACAACCCCATCTGTAAATATATTAAACAACCACGGTGACATCACACATCCTTGTCTAAGGCCTACTTTTACTGGGAAATAATTTCCCTCTTTCCTACATACTCTAACTTGAGCCTCACTATCCTCGTAAAAACTCTTCACTGCTTTCAGTAACCTACCTCCTACACCATACACCTGCAACATCTGTTACATTGCCTCCCTATCCACCCTGCCATATGCCTTTTCCAAATCCATAAATGCCACAAAGACCTCTTTAGCCTTATCTAAATACTGTTCACTTATATATTTCACTGTAAACACCTGGTCCACACACCCCCTACCTTTCCTAAAGCCTCCTTGTTCATCTGCTATCCTATTCTCCGTCTTACTCTTAATTCTTTCAATAATAACTCTACCATACACTTTACCAGGTATACTTAACAGACTTTTTTTTTTTTTTTTTTCCAACAAGTCGGCCGTCTCCCACCGAGGCAGGGTGACCCAAAAAAGAAAGAAAATCCCCAAAAAGAAAATACTTTCATCATCATTCAACACTTTCACCACACTCGCACATTATCACTGTTTTTGCAGAGGTGCTCAGAATACAACAGTCTAGAAGCATACACATATAAAGATACACAACATATCCCTCCAAACTGCCAATATCCCAAACCCTCCTTTAAAGTGCAGGCATTGTACTTCCCATTTCCAGGACTCAAGTCCGACTATATGAAAATAACCGGTTTCCCTGAATCCCTTCACTAAATATTACCCTGCTCACACTCCAACAGATCGTCAGGTCCCAAGTACCATTCGTCTCCATTCACTCCTATCTAACACGCTCACGCACGCTTGCTGGAAGTCCAAGCCCCTTGCCCACAAAACCTCCTTTACCCCCTCTCTCCAACCCTTTCGAGGACGACCCCTACCCCGCCTTCCTTCCCCTATAGATTTATATGCTTTCCATGTCATTCTACTTTGATCCATTCTCTCTAAATGACCAAACCACCTCAACAACCCCTCTTCTGCCCTCTGACTAATACTTTTATTAACTCCACACCTTCTCCTAATTTCCACACTCCGAATTTTCTGCATAATATTTACACCACACATTGCCCTTAAACAGGACATCTCCACTGCCTCCAACCGTCTCCTCGCTGCTGCATTTACCACCCAAGCTTCACACCCATATAAGAGTGTTGGTACTTCTATACTTTCATACATTCCCTTCTTTGCCTCCATAGATAACGTTTTTTGACTCCACCTATACCTCAATGCACCATTCACCTTTTTTCCCTCATCAATTCTATGATTAACCTCATCCTTCATAAATCCATCCGCCCCCTATAATTTTTGCAATCTCTTTTGTCCCCTTTGCCTTTATACAAAGGAACTATGCATGCTCTCCGCCAATCCCTAGGTACCTTACCCTCTTCCTAGGGATTGGCAGAGAGCATGCATAGTTCCTTTGTATAAAGGCAAAGGGGACAAAAGAGAGTGCAAAAATTATAGGGGGATAAGTTATGTACAGTAAACACTTTGATTATATTTACCTTTCCAATGACAAGTAATTTTTACAAGCTCAACGCTGCCATTCTTTTATTATAAGAAACATTATAATAATATAATAATAATATCTTTATTTTACTACAAGTACATGTACAGGGTATACAGTCCTAGCTGATAACAATGACATACTACTATACAGAAAGTCCCTTGTTATGCTCCACATTTCGGGCAAATTAGGTCAGTGTCCCAGGATGCGACCCACACCAGTCGACTTAACACCCAGGTACCCATTTTACTGATGGGGAACATAGACAACAGGTGGAAAGAAACACATCCAATGTTTCTACTCTGGCTGGGAATCGAAACCAGGCCCTCGCCGTGTGAAGCGAGAGCGTTAACCACAGAATCCTATGTTACTCCACGTCTTCACTTATGGAAGATTCTCCTTAATACTAAACACAATGCTGGTTTGGCTAGTATATAGTGCCAGCAAGTGTTTATCATGACACTGTTAGAATACAGCTGCTCTATTGCTCTCTCTCACTCTCTTATTGTCTCTTTCTCTCACTGTCTCTCTCTCATTCTCTCTCTCTCAATGAAAACACTTGACATTAATAATATCCATTCACATACAAACCATCTAAATAATTGATTGCTTTCAAGACTACTTTTCATACTAATTCCATTTTTTTCCTTTGTATTTATAGTCAATCCGTGTTGGAATTTCTGTTAGCTACTTTTTGCTACAACACTGTAAACATGTACAACAAAGATCATTCTAATTGAAAAATGCATTACCTTTGTATGAAGTGAAGAATTTCCTGGCCCAAAAACCCATAACAATGTGGGTCAACGATGCCTCGTGTAACACACATATTTATTACAATACGCTCTGACAGTTTGCTAAAAGTCAAAATAGTTATAAGTAATTCGATTACTGTACCTCCAGTTGTCTCTCGTACAGGCGACGATAGTGTTGTTTCTCAGCCTCTAAGCGTTCCGTCAGTTTTTTTAACCTTTTAATCTCCCCTTCATAGCGACCACCTGTTTGTCCAACAGCATTTGCCACCTCCTCTGTCAAATGGTAAATTAAATACACTGTGGTACAGTATAACTACTTCAGGGAATTATGGGTTAACCTGAATTATTACTATAACATTGTAGGTACTGCAATAACTACTGTTATCCTCCCCTTCACTGGATCAAACCTCATTACCTTTCCAAGTTGACCAGTCACTGTATGACCACAACAGGATTAACATTTCAAATGAATATTATAACACAATAATAATCATTAATAATTAAATAATAATAACAATCTACAACTTAAGCTGCAGAGAAAATTCAGATGCAGAGAATAATTACACAGGACATTCAGAAGACAGAAAACACAATATAGTACCAATAAAGCACACTATAAACAACAAAGCTAATAAATATAATTAGCAAAACTTCAAAGATGATAACAGTATATTGTATTTGTAAAGCTTTTAGAAATTTATCTGAATTCTGTTAGTCTTTATACTTTTAGAAAGAGAATCAGACAAGTGAAAGTGAATGATTATTCACTATTTTGGTCACCTAAGCAAAAAAGTTCAAATGTATTGGAAAAACAATATTTCTAGCTCTTTTCACCATATATGTATTACAGATGCATTAAGAATTTGCAGTTTCTATACAGTCTTGAGGCTCCCCCTATCTTAACTGTAGGGCATGTTTCCTTAAGACACCTATCAGTAAGAAGGTACCTGGGTGTTAGCCGACTGGGATGGGTTGCACCCTGGGGACAAAATTAACCTAACTGCCCAAAATGCTCTGCATAACCAGGGGCTTTCTACATAGTATGTCAGTGATGTCAGCTAAGTCTGTACAAGTTGTACCATATGCTTATAGAAATAAAGATTATTATTGTTATTATTGTTGAGATTTCTTACAGTCCTGCAGCCTCATACTGCTCTTTGGTTTTGCTCTTTAATTGAAGAGGTGCATCTGCAAACTAGTTAATAAAATGTTAGGTAAAAGAACACAGATGTAACTAATATGATATTTTATTGTGACAACATTTTGCAAGAAGAGGATCAAGTATATATAGTCTTCTTTAATCCTCCACACAGGTTTAGAACTTAACAAGAACAAGTCAATGTCTCCAAAATTGCAGAGGAATGTTTGGGAAGCCTTGGCATGGCTCCTGATGGAAGTACATTGCAGAATCAAGAGGCCAATACAGCTAAAACAAGCAAAATTTGGTTATCTTTACTGTCGAAACGTTTCGCCAATCAGCGGCTTCATCAATCCAATACGGGGAAGAACAATTGAAGCCAAGGAGTTTTAGGTAATCAGTCCCTCAGCCTGGAAATGTGTTCAGTCCTTCAGTCTTGATAAAAGTGTAGAATATACACAAAGAAGGAGCTTATAGACTGCAGACAGGCGAGTTGAAGCAGCTGTAGGCAGCATCACCAGTGGAGAAATTTAATAACGGAAGTAGGTCACACCTATAGGTTCGGAAAGATACAGGAAATTTCTTAATGCTTGCCTATCCTGTAGGCATGATCTACTTCCACTAGTGGATTGTTCCACCAGTGACACCACCTACAACTGCTTTGCCTCACCTGTCTGCAGTATATATGCTCTTCTCTGTGTATATTCTGCACTAATAATAGTAACAGTTATAATCATAACCATGATTTTTCCAGCTGTGGGTCATCATATGACTAAGACCTATGTCAAGAAACACTTGCCCTGTTTCCTGACTAACATTATACCTATAGTCTGCACTTTTATCAAGACATGGACTGAACAAATCATTTCCAGGATGATGGACTGATTACCTCAGACTCCTTTTCATTTTCCACCTTTCTTCCCTATATTGGACTGATGAAGCCACTGGGGAAACATTTTCACAATAAAGATAACCAAATGTTGCAAGTGTCTTATTGTTTAACAACTAAAACACCACAGCTCATCTGCTTCACTGGTTGCTGCAACAGCATCAAAGTATTTTTTACAATGTGCTAATACCTAGGGATTAAATAAAGCAAAGGCGAGGTAAACTGAGTAAACTGCTAGAAAGTAAGCAGTCAGCCACTGTGAGAGCTGGAGAGCAATTAAGTGAACCAGCGACCAGAAAGATGATAGAAAAAGTTTAAGTGAGCCAGTATTGTAAAGTGTGTGATGTGAGGCTTGTACTGTAGTATCCTGTGCTTCCACAAGTAACTTCGCTACCAGATAAACTGAACAAGACAAGAGCCACACATAAATCACAAGAGTCACACAAATCACAAGTCACACATAAATCACAACACAAGAACCACACATAAATCACAACAAAGAACCACACATAAATCACAAGAGCCACACATAAATCACAACACAAGAGCCACACATAAATCACAACACAAGAACCACACATAAATCACAACACAAGAACCACACATAAATCACAACACAAGAGCCACACATAAATCACAACACAAGAGCCACACATAAATCACAACACAAGAACCACACATAAATCACAACACAAGAGCCACACATAAATCACAACACAAGAGCCACACATAAATCACAAGTCACACATAAATCACAACACAAGAACCACACATAAATCACAACACAAGAACCACACATAAATTACAACACAAGCCACACATAAATCACAACACAAGAGCCACACATAAATCACAACACAAGAGCCACACATAAATCACAACACAAGAGCCACACATAAATCACAACACAAGAGCCACACATAAATCACAACACAAGAACCACATAAACATCACAACACCAGAACCACACATAAATCACAACACAAGAACCACACATAAATCACAACACAAGAACCACACATAAATCACAATACAAGAGCCACACATAAATCACAACACAAGAGCCACACATAAATCACAACACAAGAACCACACATAAATCACAACACAAGAGCCACACAAATCACAACACAAGAGCCACACATAAATCACAACACAAGAGCCACACATAAATCACAACACAAGAGCCACATAAAAATCACAACACAAGAGCCACACATAAATCACAACACAAGAACCACATAAACATCACAACACAAGAACCACACATAAATCACAACACAAGAACCACACATAAATCACAACACAAGAGCCACACATAAATCACAACACAAGAACCACACATAAATCACAACACAAGAGCCACACATAAATCACAACACAAGAGCCACACATAAATCACAACACAAGAGCCACATAAAAATCACAACACAAGAGCCACACATAAATCACAACACAAGAACCACATAAACATCACAACACAAGAACCACACATAAATCACAACACAAGAGCCACACATAAATCACAACACAAGAGCCACACATAAATCACAACACAAGAACCACACATAAATCACAACACAAGAGTCACACATAAATCACAACACAAGAACCACACATAAATCACAACACAAGAACCACACATAAATCACAACACGAGCCACACATAAATCACAACACAAGAGCCACACATAACTCACAACACAAGAGCCACACATAAATCACAACACAAGAGCCACACATAAATCACAACACAAGAGCCACACATAAATCACAACACAAGGGCCTCACATAAATCACAACACAAGAGCCACACATAAATCACAACACAAGAACCACATAAACATCACAACACAAGAGCCACACATAAATCACAACACAAGAACCACACATAAATCACAACACAAGAACCACATAAACATCACAACACAAGAACCACACATAAATCACAACACAAGAACCACACATAAATCACAACACATGAACCACACATAAATCACAACACAAGAGCCACACATAAATCACAACACAAGAGCCACACATAAATCACAACACAAGAGCCACACATAAATCACAACACAAGAACCACATAAATCACAACATAAGAACCACACATAAATCACAACACAAGAGCCACACATGAACACAACACAAGAACCACACATAAATCACAACACAAGAGCCACACATAAATCACAACACAAGAGCCACACATAAATCACAACACAAGAACCACACATAAATCACAACACAAGAACCACATAAACATCACAACACAAGAACCACACATAAATCACAACACAAGAGCCACACATAAATCACAACAAGAACCACACATAAATCACAACACAAGAGCCACACATAAATCACAACACAAGAGCCACACACAAATCACAACACAAGAGCCACACATAAATCACAACACAAGAACCACACATAAATCACAACACAAGAGCCACATAAACATCACAAGTCACATACATTACGCTTTTAATTTCTTTATGAGGTACTAATAATGTAGATAACGTGTAAACAAATAGGTAGGTACAAAAGAAAGCCATTAATATGCAAAACATTTAATAATAATATAACAATAATAATACTAATCTATTTCTACACGTTATGCAAGAATGGTATATAATACCGACAAGATGAAATTAAGACACATGTGCAACATCTGGGTATCTTTATTGTAGACGTTAACGTCTACAATAAAGATACCCAGATGTTGCATATGTGTCTTAATTTCATTTCTACACGTACATGATACAACTTATACAGACCAGAGCTAACATCAATGACATACTACTATGTTATGCTGAGCATTTCCGGCAAATTATGTCATTTTTGTCCCAGGATGCGACCCACACCAGTCGACTAACGCCCAGGTACCTATTTTACTGATGGGTGAACATGGACAGCAGGTGTCTTAAGGGAACACGTGCTAACGTGTCCAGCCGTACCGGGGATCGAACCAGGGACACTCAGTGTGAGCTGAGTGCGCTAGCACTCATGGGGTAACATTTGGCTGAGCATGCAGAAAGCCCATGATTATGCAGAGCATTTCGGGTTAAGCATAACTTCAAACTCAAAACACAGGCTTACATTTTACAAGAAGCAGCATACAGTGATATACGAGTACTGAACCGTAGTTAAGTACAGCCTAAGAGAAAACTTATCATATGTTATAAACTCAGCTGGAGGGGATGTCAATAACGTGTACATGTACTGCTATTATGGTACCAATACGGTGTGTTACATCTAGCATACTAGTGTTACTGTTGTTATTAATGTGTGTGAGGAACACTGACAGTCACAGCAGCGACCACTCATCCACCACCATGACTGCTGCTCCTCCTTCAATACTTCACTCCTCCTGCCTTAGCTACTCCATCCCTACACTCCTGATACAGCTATTCTCCTCCACTTTCCCCTACCTTTACCTTTCCTCCATTATCGTCGTCTCTGTCGTGGTGGTGATGGCCAGCAGGGCTCCCAAGTGAGCAGACGCAGACGCAAGATGTTAGTGTGAGGAAAACTAACTTCACCTGCATCATGTACAAGTGTGTTAGCTCCCTCCCTCCTCTCCCCTCCCTCTCTCCATCCATCCCTCCCCACCACCCACGCCCAGCCCATTATAATACTGCACCACTACACTCACAACCATTCTCCAACCCCCAGTCAACCCACAACCCGTCCTGGCACCACCAGTCAACCAACAACCATCCTGGCATCACCGGTCAACCCACAACCATCCTGGCACTACCAGTCAACCCACATCCTATCCTGGCACTACCAGTCAACCCACATCCTATCCTGACACTACCAGTCAACCCACAACCATCCTGGCACTACCAGTCAACCCACAACCATCCTGGCACTACCAGTCAACCCACAACCCGTCCTGGCACCACCAGTCAACCTACATTCTATATTGGCACCAACAGTCAACCCACAACCATCCTGGCACCACCAGTCAACCTACATTCTATCCTGGCACCACCAGTCAACCCACAACCAACCCTGGCACCACCAGTCAA
This sequence comes from Cherax quadricarinatus, assembly GCF_038502225.1. NCBI lineage: Eukaryota > Metazoa > Arthropoda > Malacostraca > Decapoda > Parastacidae > Cherax > Cherax quadricarinatus. The sequence continues at coordinate 5,203,412 of NC_091296.1, read as the reverse complement.
CCCATAACCCATCCTGGCACCACCAGTCAACCCACAACCCATCCTGGCACCACCAGTCAACCCACAACCCACCCTGGCACCACCAGTCAACCCACAACCAACCCTGGCACCACCAGTCAACCCACAACCCATCCTGGCACCACCAGTCAACCCACAACCCATCCTGGCACCACCAGTCAACCCACAACCCACCCTGGCACCACCAGTCAACCCACAACCAACCCTGGCACCACCAGTCAACCCACAACCCATCCTGGCACCACCAGTCAACCCACAACCCATCCTGGCACCACCAGTCAACCCACAACAATCCTGGCACCACCAGTCAACCCACAACCCATCCTGGCACCACCAGTCAACCCACAACCCATCCTGGCACCACCAGTCGACCCACAACAATCCTGGCACCACCAGTCAACCTCTCACTACTAACACATGGTATTGCCTCACGTTCCACGGCCATATTTTTTTTTCTTTAGTTTCGTATTGGCGGTTAAATATATTATCGACTTTATGCAACTAATGTAACTAAATTGTATATACAGTGGACCCTCGAATTTCATAATCCCTTTTCTGTGTGTAAAACTATAGTTATCCTCTATAAAATGTACATATACATATACGTAATATATATATATAGGTTATATGTAGTAGGTTGGTAGACAGCAACCACCCAGGGAGGTACTACCGTCCTGCCAAGTGAGTGTAAAACGAAGCCTGTGATTGTTTTACATGATGGTAGGATTGCTGATGTCTTTTGTCTGTCTCATAAATATGCAAGATTACAGGCATGTCTTGCTACTTCTACTTACACTTAGGTCACACTACACATACATGTACACATTTATTTATACACACTCATCTGAGTTTTCTTTGATTTTATCTTAATAGTTCTTGGTCTTATTAATTTTCCTTTTATATCCATGGGGAAGTGGAATAAGAATCTTTCCTCCGTAAGCCATGCGTGTTGTAAAAGTCAACTAAAATGCCGGGAACAATGGGCTAGTAACCCCTTTTCCTGTAAAGATTACTAAAAAGAATAAGAAGAAGAAAATTGTCAAAGTGGGAAGTCTGAATGTGCGTGGATGTTGTGCAGATGATAAGAAAGAGATGATTGTGGATGTTATGAATGAGAAGAAGCTGGATGTCCTGGCTTTAAGTGAAACAAAGCTGAAGGGGGTGGGAGAGTTTCAGTGGAGAGGAATAAATGGGATTAGGTCAGGGGTTTCAAATAGAGTTAGAGCTAAAGAAGGAGTAGCAATAATGTTGAAGGATAAGCTATGGCAGGAAAAGAGGGACTATAAATGTATTAATTCAAGGATTATGTGGAGTAAAATAAAGATTGGATGTGAAAAGTGGGTTATAATAAGCGTGTATGCACCTGGAGAAGAGAGAAGTGTAGAGGAGAGAGAGAGATTTTGGGAAATGTTGAGTGAATGCGTGGGGAGTTTTGAATCAAGTGTGAGAGTAATGGTGGTTGGGGATTTTAATGCTAAAGTGGGTAAAAATGTTATGGAGGGAGTAGTAGGTAAATTTGGGGTGCCAGGGGTAAATGTAAATGGGGAGCCTTTAATTGAGCTATGTGTAGAAAGAAATTTGGTAATAAGTAATACATATTTTATGAAAAAGAGGATAAATAAATATACAAGGTATGATGTAGCACGTAATGAAAGTAGTTTATTAGATTATGTATTGGTGGATAAAAGGTTGATGGGTAGGCTCCAGGATGTACATGTTTATAGAGGGGCAACTGATATATCGGATCATTATTTAGTTGTAGCTACAGTTAGAGTAAGAGGTAGATGGGAAAAGAGGAAGGTGGCAACAACAAGTAAGAGGGAGGTGAAAGTGTATAAACTAAGGGAGGAGGAAGTTCGGGTGAGATATAAGCGACTATTGGCAGAAAGGTGGGCTAGTGCAAAGATGAGTAGTGGGGGGGTTGAAGAGGGTTGGAATAGTTTTAAAAATGCAGTATTAGAATGTGGGGCAGAAGTTTGTGGTTATAGGAGGGTGGGGGCAGGAGGAAAGAGGAGTGATTGGTGGAATGATGAAGTAAAGGGTGTGATAAAAGAGAAAAAGGTAGCTTATGAGAGGTTTTTACAAAGCAGAAGTGTTATAAGAAGAGCAGAGTATATGGAGAGTAAAAGAAAGGTAAAGAGAGTGGTGAGAGAGTGCAAAAGGAGAGCAGATGATAGAGTGGGAGAGGCACTGTCAAGAAATTTTAATGAAAATAAGAAAAAATTTTGGAGTGAGTTAAACAAGTTAAGAAAGCCTAGGGAAAATATGGATTTGTCAGTTAAAAACAGAGTAGGGGAGTTAGTAGATGGGGAGATGGAGGTATTGGGAAGATGGCGAGAATATTTTGAGGAACTTTTAAATGTTAAGGAAGAAACAGAGGCAGTAATTTCATGCACTGGTCAGGGAGGTATACCATCTTTTAGGAGTGAAGAAGAGCAGAATGTAAGTGTGGGGGAGGTACGTGAGGCATTACGTAAAATGAAAGGGGGTAAAGCAGCTGGAACTGATGGGATCATGACAGAAATGTTAAAAGCAGGGGGGGATATAGTGTTGGAGTGGTTGGTACTTTTGTTTAATAAATGTATGAAAGAGGGGAAGGTACCTAGGGATTGGCAGAGAGCATGTATAGTCCCTTTATATAAAGGGAAAGGGGACAAAAGAGACTGTAAAAATTATAGAGGAATAAGCTTACTGAGTATACCAGGAAAAGTGTACGGTAGGGTTATAATTGAAAGAATTAGAGGTAAGACAGAATGTAGGATTGCGGATGAGCAAGGAGGTTTTAGAGTGGGTAGGGGATGTGTAGATCAGGTGTTTACATTGAAGCATATATGTGAACAGTATTTAGATAAAGATAGGGAAGTTTTTATTGCATTTATGGATTTAGAAAAGGCATATGATAGAGTGGATAGAGGAGCAATGTGGCAGATGTTGCAAGTATATGGAATAGGTGGTAAGTTATTAAATGCTGTAAAGAGTTTTTATGAGGATAGTGAGGCTCAGGTTAGGGTGTGTAGAAGAGAGGGAGACTACTTCCCGGTAAAAGTAGGTCTTAGACAGGGATGTGTAA